>NC_056730.1:400997752-401032752 GCF_019279795.1 Protopterus annectens | reverse complement strand
TGACTCATACAAAGGTTTAGTTTCTGTAGCTGAAATGAAAAGCGTGATATGACAGCAGAGGTGTGTACAGTAATGTTAAATTAAAAGCAGACTAATTTATGATTGCTCAGTAACCTCATTAGCACACTAAAGGCCACTTATAGTTTATTTAGAAGTACAGTCATACCAAAACAGGACCCAGTGTTCTATTATATCTGGACATTTTTTAACTTTGAGTTTATGTTCTAGCTTCCATACAACCAGCTGATTATATTTTTAGATGAGGCATACTGGACTGAGGACAAGTCTCTTGGTTGCTGCACAGGGATAGTGCATGGCAGGATGCCACATGTAGACTGATACTTGTTTAAGTCCCATAGAGATCCATACATAGAGGGGAGATGTATAATCTGCATGACCTCAGGTGACATGGCGTTTTAGATTTCAGTCACGTCATTGAAAGTTAATACAAATGAACAGTAATGAAGTTAATAATGATTTAGAGAATGAACACTATCTATTGTGTTTTGTTAGCAGGTATAACTCTCGTGTGTGTGTTTAAATAAAAGGATTGCCTGTAAGCACAAATTTTAAAGTGGTGGTGAGAAAGAATGTACTCCTAATGGGTAAGGATACACAGGCAGAGCTCTGTGCACATCTACAAATTAAGTTACATAGGATCTTGTGTAGGAAGGAGAGCTCTGCTGAATGAAGAAGTGAGATGGCATTGTGATTTTCAGTGGTAGTTTTGGGACACACCACAAAGTAAATCAAATTAATGATATTCATAGCTTAACTGGAAAAGGGGAGTTGTTAGACTCCTAATGGCAGCATGGAGTTGTCATTTGCCACCTCTACAGACAGGAGGAAAGATCTTTTGATGCAGAATAAGAGTTAGATAAAAGATTCTGCAGTTTGAATCTATTCTGTTAGGCTGAGAGTAATTAAACAGTGACATATATTCTACTGGATGGAGAGGTCAGGTGTAACAGAAATAATGTTAAGGCAGTTACAGTGTGAAACAGGTGTGATGGGAGCATAGACACAGCTAGATTTTATCTTTATACTCAATGATACCTAAGTTCTTAAACATCATTCCATAGAACATAATTCATATGTGCATCCTAGAAAAAACAGGCATTGGCAAGAATACCCTATATACACCACATCATACATGTAGTTAGCCAAGAGGGTTAGCACATACAAAAAAAAAATTAAATAAACCCAAACACAGAAAAAATATCTGATTAATGAAGCCTTGGCTTGTTAATCTTCCCCATCTCTCACTGAAATGTTGTTCAGATCAATAATTAACAAAACAATCAGGAAGCACAAGACTCAAGGAAGACCTTAATTCAATAAAAAATAGTTAAGCTCTTTCATCTAACATAGACATCTTCAGAACCATGAATGAATGAAACCAACACCCACTGTGGAGGCAAATAAAAGACCCAATCGGATCGCTGGGTTTACTGAACAACAACTGAAAAAAGCATTTTCTATAACGTGTCAAGAGATGAAAGGGTTATTTTACACAACATAACTTATGGTGAGAACATCAGGTATATGAAACCTGATAAAGACGGGGGACTAGTTATTATGGATTGGATGGATTATACTGGCGAGATGAATGGCTTACTCAGTGATGAATCAATATACTGAGTTATATCAGTAAATGAATTTAATATAGCCTACAGAGCCATCAACATCTTTTTAGATGAACTTTTATTGTTTGACACTATTCCCTTGGGATGGTTTGATTTCTTGAAAGTTGTTGTTGTGTCTTTTGGTTTTTCCCGGTTAGGGGTCACCACAACGGACCTCCGGTCCGCTAATGATTGGCAGTAGATTTTTACGTGCTGGCTTGCCGGGACTAACGCACAACCTTCAACGAAGGAATGCCCATTCACGCATGTCGCCACACAGAAGACGCTCGTACATTTCCTAAAATCTTCGGTATACCTTAAATTAATTTTAATGTGTCTAACCCACCGCTATGACCACTTGTATCTGCTGGTGGCTCCATTACCGAGCCCCTGGCCAAGTTTATTGACCATAAACTTAGGTCATTGTTCAACAACTTTTCCTATGATATCTGGGACACCTGGAATGTTTTGGACAAACTCAGGAGAATTGAGTTGGGGAGAACTATTTATTGGTAACCTGTGATACTAACAATTTGTTTACAGCTATCCCCCATGAGGATGGACTGCATTGGTTTGGCAATGGGATGTCTAAATTTGGATCTTTATCTGATAATGATCTGGCACTTGTTACTGACTTCATGGAATTGGTTCTGAATAACAAATTTATTCTCTTTGATGGAGAATATTACAAACAACTGCAAGGCATTGCTATGGGGGCCACCTGTGCCCACATTTTTCCAAATGAGGTCTTACTCAAATGGGAAATCAAAGCAGTATTCACATTACACCTTTTTGTCCATTGTGCCCATTACTTACGATATTTGGATGATATATTTATTTTGTGGTCGGGTAACAAAGAACAAATCTACAATTTCATTATATAACTGGAATCGACTTCCATGTTTTTGGCGTTTACACACAATGTAAGTTCTGACTGCATACATTTTCTTAATACTGAAATCAAGAAAGGGTCTGGTGGGTTATTTGATATATCTATTTATAGAAACCCATGTTTTGTAACACTTTCCTATACTTCAGAATCTGTCACCTATTGTATCAGAAGAATGGGGAGGTAAAGAGCTAATTTATAAGAGTATCTCAGCTAACCTCCAACAACAATGTTTGTGTTGATCAATTTGACAAGTTGAAGAACATGTTCCTTGAACGTTGATATCCAATCTCGATTGTTGACAATTTTTATGCACAGGTGCTACAGGAAAGGGATGGGCAATATGGTCCCATTATTAGAAAAGGTTTGCAGAATTCCAACGCTGAACATAATGGGGTCATTGGTATTCATCCTACTACTCAAAATTTCTGTCATTCTACAAACAAGGTGTATTATTCCTTGGACGCTTATGACATCCAGAGAATTTTATGTAGGAATTGGTTTATCCTGTAATGTGAAGATGATCTCAAAACATATTTCAACCATCCCCCTACATTTACTTTCAAAAACAGGCCCAATATAAAGAACATTTTGGAAAATCCTATGAGGGTATCCACGAACGGCTTCTTTAAAACTTCTAAGTGTGGCTATTGCCATCAGTGTTCCTTTATTGACATGGACCTGGGGGGTTGTGCTGTTGGAAAAGATTCAAAAATGAATGGTTTGTAGCAGATTCAATTGTTTTTCTGAAAAGGTGGTTTATCTGGCTAGGTGCTGTTCTTGCTCAGCTTTCTATATCAGAAAGACTAACAACACGTTCAACAAACAAATTTATCAGCACACATGCAGTATTACTAAAATGGATAATATAAGTGCACTAGCCAGACATGCCTCCACCTCTGTTGAGTTTAGCAAATTTAAGTTAACTGTGCTAGAACAAATTGATTCAATACCATGTACTGGATTCTGGCAAAATTGGCTTCTACATCGGGAAATGATTTGGCAGCTTTGTTTAGATGCCACCAATCATCCTGGTCTTAATGAAGTCATTGCAATCTCCAGTGAACTTAAGTTCAGAGCTTCTAGATTATAACACTGCATTTTGATCAGTTATTGATTGTTCTATTGATGTGATTTTTAATATGTTTTGGCTGAAGCTTTTAATGTGTTTTTTGCCTGTCTCTAATTATGTGGGTGGGTTTCGTACTATCTCTATTCAGTTTGTAGTTGATTAATATATGTGAGGGTGCATCACCAATGGGGTTTTTTATTTGTCTCCACAGTGGTTGTTGGTTTCAGTCATTCATGGTTCTGAAGATGTATATGTTAGACAAAAGTGCTTGGTCATAAAGTACTCCTAGAGTCTCATGTTTCCTGGTCAGTTTGCTTTCATTTTGAATTTTATGTACCATTTCCAGGTGTTTTGCTTGTTTTTTTTTATTTGTTTTATTTATTTATTTTTTGGAACTTCTCAGTATTGCAACAGGTATTACACCCTTTATTCTAGTTTCAGTCATTATTTGCTGTTCTGGGAAGAGAGGCTATTTGAATAACAATGTCAATGACCTAATTGTTTTAGATAGGAAAGGGCAGCTATCAAAAAGTATACTGATGTCATGGAACTACAAAGTGGATAGAGATAAAGTTCATGCAGTAGAGAATGGACAAGACTTGGAAGTTTGGAAGGTAAGTAAGTATTTTGTGCAGAGGTTGTTATAGGCTGCTTCCTGTTAAACACAGCTGCACATATAACAGATAATGTTCCCTTGCTTGTTTGCACTTTTGTTTTTGCAGATTCAGTTAAATTACTGAATGATATTGCTTTGCCTGTTGACTTTATCATTATCATCTTCACTATATCTTATTTCCTTTTTGCTGAGTATCCAGTTTTTTTTCTGTATGAGCCCAGCCTGCTGTTCAACTTGTCTTAGCGTTGCAGATACCTGAAGCGATTTATTTTCCTGTGCAGAACTGAAGTAATGAGCTGCCTAGCATGATGACCACATCCAGACATTACTGTGAAGTAATGAACAGCCTAACATGATGACCACATCCAGACATTGCTGTGAAGTAATGAAAAGCCTAACCTGATGACCACATCCAGACATTGCTGTGAAGTAATGAACAGCCTAACATGATGACCACATCCAGACATTGCTGTGAAGTAATGAACAGCCTAACATGATGACCACATCCAGACATTGCTGTGAAGTAATGAACAACCTAACATGATGACCACATCCAGACATTGCTGTGAAGTAATGAACACAGCCTAACATGATGACCACATCCAGACATTGCTGTGAAGCAATGGACAGCCTAACATGATGACCACATCCAGACATTGCTGTGAAGTAATGAACAGCCTAACATGATGACCACATCCAGACATTGCTGTGAAGTAATGAACAGCCTAACATGATGACCACATCCAGACATTGCTGTGAAGTAATGAACAGCCTAACATGATGACCAGATCCAGACATTGTTGTGAAGTAATGAACAGCCTAACATGAGTACCACATCCACACATTGCTGTGAAGTAATGAACAGTCTAACATGATGACCACATCCACACATTGCTGTGAAGTTATGAACAACCTAACATGATGACCGCATCCAGACATTGCTGTGAAGTAATGAACAGCCTAACATGATGACCACATCCAGACATTGCTGTAAAGTAATGAACACAGCCTAACATGATGACCACATCCAGACATTGCTGTGAAGTAATGAACAACCTAATATGATGACCACATCCAGACATTGCTGTGAAGTAATGAACAGCCTAACATGATGACCACATCCAGACATTGCTGTGAAGTAATGAACAACCTAACATGATGACCACATCCAGACATTGCTGTGAAGTAATGAACACAGCCTAACATGATGACCACATCCAGACATTGCTGTGAAGCAATGGACAGCCTAACATGATGACCACATCCAGACATTGCTGTGAAGTAATGAACAGCCTAACATGATGACCACATCCACACATTGCTGTAAAGTAATAAACAACTTAACATGATGACCACACCCAGACATTGCTGTGAAGTAATGAACAGCCCAACATGATGACCACATCCAGACATTACTGTGAAGTAATGAACAGCCTAACATGATTACCGCATCCAGACATTGCTGTGAAGTAATGAACAGCCTAACGTGATGACCACATCCAGACATTGCTGTGAAGTAATGAACAACCTAACATGATGACCACACCCAGACATTGCTGTGAAGTAATGAAGAGCCTAACATGATGACCACATCCAGACATTGCTGTGAAGTAATGAACAGCCTAGCATGATGACCACATCCAGACATCGCTGTGAAGTAATGAACACAGCCTAACGTGATGACCACATCCAGACATTGCTGTGAAGTAATGAACAGCCTAACATGATGACCACATCCAGACATTGCTGTGAAGTAATGAACAGCCTAACATGATGACCACATCCAGACATTGCTGTGAAGTAATGAACAACCTAACATGATGACCACATCCAGACATTGCTGTGAAGTAATGAACAGCCTAACATGATGACCACATCCAGACATTGCTGTGAAGTAATGAACAACCTAACATGATGACCACATCCAGACATTGCTGTGAAGTAATGAACAGCCTAACATGATGACCACATCCAGACATTGCTGTGAAGTAATGAACAGCCTAACATGATGACCACATCCAGACATTGCTGTGAAGTACTGAACAGCCTAACCTGATGACCACATCCAGACATTGCTGTGAAGTAATGAACACAGCCTAACATGATTACCACATCCAGACATTGCTATGAAGTAATGAACAGCCTAACATGATAACCACATCCAGACATTGCTGTGAAGTAATGAACAGCCTAACATGATGACCACATCCAGACATTGCTGTGAAGTAATGAACAGCCTAACATGATGACCAGATCCAGACATTGTTGTGAAGTAATGAACAGCCTAACATGAGTACCACATCCACACATTGCTGTGAAGTAATGAACAGCCTAACATGATGACCACATCCAGACATTGCTGTGAAGTAATGAACACAGCCTAACATGATGACCACATCCAGACATTGCTGTGAAGTAATGGACAGCCTAACATGATGACCACATCCAGACATTGCTGTGAAGTAATGAACAGCCTAACATGATGACCACATCCACACATTGCTGTAAAGTAATAAACAACTTAACATGATGACCACACCCAGACATTGCTGTGAAGTAATGAACAGCCCAACATGATGACCACATCCAGACATTACTGTGAAGTAATGAACAGCCTAACATGATGACCACATCCAGACATTGCTGTGAAGTACTGAACAGCCTAACATGATGACCACATCCACACATTGCTGTGAAGTAATGAACAGTCTAACATGATGACCACATCCACACATTGCTGTGAAGTAACAAACAACCTAACATGATGACCACATCCAGACATTGCTGTGAAGTAATGAACAGCCTAACATGATGACCACATCCAGACATTGCTGTGAAGTAATGAACACAGCCTAACATGATGACCACATCCAGACATTGCTGTGAAGTAATGAACAACCTAACATGATGACCACACCCAGACATTGCTGTGAAGTAATGAACAGCCTAACATGATGACCACATCCAGACATTGCTGTGAAGTAATGAACAGCCTAACATGATGACCACATCCAGACATTGCTGTGAAGTAATGAACACAGCCTAACATGATGACCACATCCAGACATTGCTGTGAAGTAATGAACAACCTAATATGATGACCACACCCAGACATTGCTGTGAAGTAATGAACAGCCTAACATGATGACCACATCCAGACATTGCTGTGAAGTAATGAACAGCCTAACATGATGACCACATCCAGACATCGCTGTGAAGTAATGAACACAGCCTAACATGATGACCACATCCAGACATTGCTGTGAAGTAATGGACAGCCTAACATGATGACCACATCCAGACATTGCTGTGAAGTAATGAACAGCCTAACATGATGACCACATCCACACATTGCTGTGAAGTAATGAACAACCTAACATGATGACCACATCCAGACATTGCTGGGAAGTAATGAACAGCCTAACATGATGACCACACCCAGACATTGCTGTGAAGTAATGAACAGCCTAACATGATGACCACATCCAGACATTGCTGTGAAGTACTGAACAACCTAACATGATGACCACACCCAGACATTGCTGTGAAGTAATGAACAGCCTAACATGATGACCACATCCAGACATTGCTGTGAAGTAATGAACAGCCTAACATGATGACCACATCCAGACATCGCTGTGAAGTAATGAACACAGCCTAACATGATGATCACATCCAGACATTGCTGTGAAGTAATGTACAGCCTAACATGATGACCACATCCAGACATTGCTGTGAAGTAATGAACAGCCTAACATGATGACCACATCCACACATTGCTGTGAAGTAATGAACAACCTAACATGATGACCACATCCAGAATTGCTGGGAAGTAATGAACAGCCTAACATGATGACCACACGCAGACATTGCTGTGAAGTAATGAACAGCCTAACATGATGACCACATCCAGACATTGCTGTGAAGTAATGAACACAGCCTAACATTATGACCACATCCAGACATTGCTGCACATTTGTTAAATTATTCTGTTGTTTAATTTTCTTCTGCTTCACTAAAGTGAGTAAAGTATAGAACAGCAATTTGTGGTTGGATGTGTCACACAAAGAGCTGGACAAAGCATCATCTTTCCAGCTGTTTTTGTATTGCATAATTACTTGTAAGCATTTCTTTCTAAACACTGGTTTGTTCCTTTTTGGTTGTTTAGTTTTCGTGATTTTTTACCACAAAATAATACAATTATATTGTTACATGGTAGCTGACTATATACATCCCACAGAGAGCTAGACAAAAGTTAATTTTTACATCTGTCTTTGTGTTATATAATTATTTGTAAGCATTTGTTAATACTTTTTAATAAAAGCATAAATTGTGGAGTGCTAGTGAGAGAGAGAGGGGGAGACCATGCTTCTAATAAGATGCCTATAAATGAGGTTACATACAGTCGATATAAAAAGTTTACATACCCCTGTAAAAATGCCAGGTTTTTGTGATATAAACAAATGAGACCATAATAAATAATTTCAAAACTTTTCCCACCTTTAATGTGACCTATAACCTGTACAATTCAATTGAAAATCAAACAAATCTGTTAGGGGAAAAATATAAAAAATAAAAAAACTTACAATAAGCTGGTTGCATAAGTGTGCACACCTTTAAACTAATACTTTGTTGAAATACCTTTTTACAATTTAATGTAACTACAATGTTAAAGACTCTCGAGATAAGAACAACAAAGGATGGTGCAGGACTAAAAAAACAAAGAACCAAATAGATGTTAACACCAAAGAGGATCCGATATTGATTAGGTATAAAATGGATAGTTTGTTTAAATAAACTATCAATTTTATACCTAACCAATATCGGACCCTCTGTGTCATTAACATCCATTTGATTCTTGATATAAGAGGTTGACAGCTATAGTTGGGAGATTTGAAAGTTGTACAGCTTAATATGTCTTTTTTATTTGTGAGCATGTTAGGTTGCATTTTATTTTAAATAGAAGAAATTGGTACTGAATAATCTCTCTGTCTTATAGGTTCATAGCTTCATAGGTTGGTACTAGGCTATTGGCCCTAGGGCCCATACAAGCCTAGCCATAACAATTTCCTATATACTTCTTTCCACTATATTTACTTCCCTGGACCCAGGGTTGCCAGATGTCCCTATTTGGGCGGGACTGTCCCGAGATCAGCAGCCTGATCCCGAATCCCTCCCTGCCGGTTTAAATCCCGGCCAGCCTCCGCTTTGTTTTTTTTGTTTTTTTTTTTGATTGGCCTGTATACCTGGCATACGGGCCAATCAAAAAGTGCTAAACACGGAGCTTCTTGTGTTCCTCATTAAACACGAGAAGCTCAGTGTTTAGCGATATTTGATTGGCCCATATGCCGGTATACGGGCCAATCAAAAATCGCTAAACACGGAGCTACTTGTGTTGAATGCGGAACTGCAATGCATTAAACATGAGAAGCTCCGTGTTTAGTGCAGAGCTACTGTTCTTTAATGTGGAACTGTGTTCCACATTAAAGACCTTTTTTTTTTTTTTTTTTTTTGTTGTCTTCACTTGCCGCCGTGAAAGACATTTTTTTTTTTTTTGGTCTTCACTTGCCGTGAGAGACCTTCTTTTTTTACTTGTCCCTACCTGGGGGGCTGGAAATCTGGCAACCCTGCCTGGACCCCTGTCTAGCAGGGTGACCGACATGATTCCCGGGGTGAGTTTCCTATCTCCCATCCAATCATCAAGATTCCTTTTAAAGAGGGCCAAGGAGGCACTCTGCTTGACATGTATGGGCAGTCTATTCCAGAGTATGGGGTGTCTCTGGGTCAGGAACCTATCCCTCCAGCATGTTTTGTTCATTGTGATGACAAGGTTTAGATCCCTGGAGCATGTGGCTCAGATGGATTGGGATTTCTTTAAGTGGAGCATGTCCAATAGCTCAGGGTTTGACATGGCCTTGTATGTTAAGCAGAGATTGCCTCTGAGTAGACGATATGCGACAGAGTATAGCTGGAGTTTTTTAGTCGGTCAGCATAGGGCATCTGCTTTAGGCTTGTGATTCTTTTAGTGAGGTGTTTCTGCGGCCTTTCCAGTTGTTGCAGATGTATTGTGAGGTACATAATAAACATAGTGTTGTACTCTATGATGGGTCTAATGAAGGACGAGTACAGTGGGACAATGACCTCCTTTTTTCTGGATGAGTGATGAGGTGTGCCACACAGAAGGATTTCCTGACTGTTGTGGTGATGTGCTTATTGAAGGTGAGATCACTGTCCACCTGTGTCCCTAAGTCTCTTATTACACTTTCGGTGCTTAGTGTACTGCTACCTATGTGGTGATTCATGGGTACATGATTTTTCCCAAAGGGGATAACTATACATTTCTTGGCATTAAGCTTGAGCCCATGGCTCTGGCACCAAGCATCTGTTTCTGTAAGGCCCTTTTGTAGAATATCCACATCATTTGGGGATTCAATAATGGCTCCCAGTTTGCAGTCATCTGCAAACTTTGTTAGCCAGAGTCCCTTAGTATTGGCCAGTACTTCAGAGAAGTAGATGCCAAACAAAAGCAGTCCCAGGACTGAACGCTGAGGTACTCCACTTGTCACTTGTCTGGAGCTGGATTTGAAGTCGGCTACTTTTACAGTCTGGGTTCTGTCAGTAAGCCAGTTTGCAACGCATCGAGTGATGTAGGGATTTATGCCCAGCTTAGTAAGTTTATCTATGACTCCAGAGTGGGGGATGGTGTCGAAGACCTTGGCGAGGTCCAGATAAACTGTGTGGACCAACTTATCCTTGTCCACAGCTCTGAAGACTAATTCAAAGAAGTCAATCAGGTTCAGGAGACAAAATGAGCCCTTCATGAATTCAAACTGGGTGGGGTCTAGTGTTTGAAGGTTGCCAATGTCTTTGTTTATAAGTTCCATGATAATGTGTTCCATACCCTTGCAGATCACGCTTGTCAGACTGATGGGACGGTAGTTCCCAGGATCCAAGGTGGATCCCCCCATTGTGGAGTGGTATAACTGTAGCAGTGCGCCACTCAGTGGGCATGAAGCCTGAGGTGAGGCTATGATTAAACATGACACTTAGGTGAGGTGCCAGTTCATTTTGTAGTTCATGTAGTACACAGCCCGGGATGTCATCTGGTCCCATGGATGCTGTATTCTTAGCTTTGGAGAGTGCAGTTTCGACGTGTGTGGCCGTGATTACCGGAATTTGGCAATCTTTTGTTATTGAGATGGACCCTTTAGGGGGGTGAGAGTGGGGTGAAGTTGGCACTAAATCGATCTGCCAGGATATTGGCAATATCCTTGGGATCAGTATATTTAACTCCATTCTGTTGTAGCTCAGAGCAGATCTGAGCATTGCCATTTAGATTCTCAACATAACTATAGAATGCCTTGTGATTGTCTTTGGAATCTTTGGCAATTTTATTTTCGTAACTAGCTTTGGGGGATTTTATGAGGGATCTCAGCTTCTTACTGAGGCAGGTAAGGGAGTTTTTTGCATCATGATATTTTCGTCTTTTTTGCAACAGTTTATTCCTTCTGTTGTATAGTTTGTTTATGGCAGAGGACCACCAGATTGGCTTCCTTTTTTTGGAGGAGAGCATCTTGGTTCTATTTGGGATGGCACAATTCATGCATGAGTGGATGTACTCATATAGTGCCTTAGTGTAGGATTCAGTAATCGAACTTTCAGCTCCCATCTGCATGGGTGTCATGAAGTTTGTCACTTCTGACTTCAGTAGCATGAAGTTGGCTTTGAAGAAGTTTTTTACGGAGGTTTCCTTACAGGGGGCACGGAGGTGGGATGTGGCTGTCAAGGGTAATTTGCTTATGGTCAGACCTGACCAATGAGGGGATGGCCACTGGTGTGGAGCATCTATCTCCCATGTTGGTAATGGCCAGGTCTAGGATATTGGAGCCCCTGGTGGGACAATGGACTAATTGATCCAGGGCATTGGAATTTATGAATTCCAAGAACCGTTGGGCAAAGATGTTGGTACATGAGTAGTTTTCCCAGTTAATGGCAGGATAGTTGAAATCACCCAGCATTAGGGTGTTTGGTTGTATCTTAATATTTTCCAGTATGTTTAGAAAGGTGTAGTGAGAATTTTGGGACATGGTGGGGGATCTGTAGCAAGCTACAATTTGGATTGTAGTCTTACCTAGTGTTAGTTGCACCTGGAGAATTTCAGATGCATTGTGTTGGGCAACTAGCCTGGAGGTGTGAACATCCTTGGTGAATATGGACACTCCTCCACTTTAGTGTTTAGGTCTTGGTTTGGTGGCCGAAAAGTGTGGTAAGAGTTGTAGCCTGATATTGTAGGGATGCTCTCTGGAGCCTTGAACCAGGTCTCAGTTACTGCACAGATATCGATGTTCTCCATTTAAGTGCCTCGAGAGAGTGCGTTTTGAGGTTTAGACTTCTAGCATTGAGTAGCATTACCTTCAGATTTTGCATGCTTGTATCTGTTATGGTGGTGGTTTTGTCCTTTGAACCTTGCCTAAAAAAAGCACTGTAGGGGTGCCTAGAGCTTTAGCCAGTAACCTGAATCCCAGGGGTGACAGGTGCAGACCATCTCTGGCAAAGCATCATGGTTTGTCAATCATGTCGTCCCAGGCAGACAGATACTGGATCCCCTTTGAATGACACCAGAAGCTTAGCCAATTGTTGAAGTCAATCATTTTGTTCTTATACTGTGGTATCATTCTGGGCGAAGGCAGGATGCTACTCAGGGCTAGGGTCATACCTGCCTGGGCCACATGATCCGAGAGCTCTTCCATGTCTCTTTTCATGTAGTCCAGGGAGGTACGTCTCAAGTCATTCACTCCAACATGGACAATGGCAGAGTCGTATTTGTACTTGTTGTGGAGTGACTTGAGTGCTTGCATTATGTGGTGGATCCTGCCACCCAACAGGCAGCTGACCGTAATATTCTCCTTGTTCAGCCTGGTGAGTGGGACATCAATGTGCCTGACTATAGAGTCACCTATGACTAAAATGTTGGGTACGTTGTCTTGCCTTAGGGGCTGTTGTTTTGTGGCACACTGGTGTTGTGAGCTATGTGTCACTTTGGTTGTGACTGGTGTTTGTTTGCATTTCAGCTTCGGAGGTCTTTGTTGCTTGGGCAGGTTAATGTTAAGGGCCTCCGCATATGTGGGTTAGTGTTGCTATGTGTGGGTGTTGATGGTGTTTTGAAGGGCTATGTGTTGCTTGTGGTGTAGTGCAGGTGTTAACCTTCTCTTTGTCTAACTATGAGAATGAATGGGGGAATGTCTCTGTTTTATTTATATCTCTGGTACTCTGCTTTTAAATTAATGTGCAAAACCTATGTCTGTTATTTGGAAGTTGTGGCTACATGATTGAGACAGAGAGAATGGTAGAATTTGTGAGAAAATGGATTAAAGAAAATAAGCTAGAGAGTGAAGCAAAGGATGAAAGGGAATGAGTGATAGGATGAACGAGAGAGAGAGAGAGAATGAAACAACAGATTAGAGAGAATGTGTGAAAGAGAAAATGAGTTAGAAAATCAGAGAATGGATGAGACAGAGAGAGTGAGAGTGAATAAGACAGAATGAAAGAATGAACACGAGAGAGCATGTGAGAGAATGAATGAGAGAAAAGATGAGACAGACTGTAAGAGAATGAATGAAAGGATATGAGAGAGAGAGAGAGAGAGAATATGAGAGAGATCAAGCAAATATGTAAGTGATGGATGGTGAGAATGAATGACAGAGAGGATGAGAGAGAGGAAGAATGAAGGATAGAGATAAATTAAAAGAAGGATTGAGAGCAAGTATATGAAAGAGTAAGAGAATGACAGAGAGGATAAGAAAGAGTGAGAGAATGAAAAAGTGAGTGAAAGAATGAATGAGAAAGAGGAAAACAGAATGAGAGCGAGGGGGTCATTGAGAGAATGAATGGGAGAGGTGGAGAGAGGATGAAAGAGTGAAAGAATGAATTAGAGAATAAGAGAGAATGATTTGGTGAGAGAGACAGTTCATTCTGCACATAAGAACATTCAGGAGGTAGTCTGTGCATGTACAAGTGTTCAGGATATATTTGTAGAATGCTTCAGATTTGCCTCATAGTTTTGCTTTGTTTCACAAACTTTGTATTTTTTTTTGGCAAGTCATTGGGGATTGCAGTCACTAAATGATGGCAGACATTTGAGTTTCAGACTTCAGATCCTTCAGCAAATGTATGCTAATGCAGATCCTGTTATTCAAACAACTTTCTGAGAATGTAAAAGCAATATTTAAACTACTTAAAATCTGTCTCTGGTTTTGGGCATTTGTTCCAGATTCTTGAGATAAGAGGTTGAGAGCTACAGCTTGGGGATTTGAAAGTTGCTCAGATAACCATGTCTTCACACAAAAAAGATAGATGAGACCCAGGGAGCAGACGTTCTGAAAGCATTTAGTGGCTCATATGGACATCACATCTTTTGAATAGCAAGAAGGTTGCCTTAAGAGAAGGAGCTGTGTATTTGTTGTGGCCAGAAGTCTGGGGTGTGGAAACTGAGAAAGCTACTAGAAGCTGGAATTAGTAGTTTTTTTCCAAATAGTAGAAAACATGAGGAGAGAGAAATGGAGAAGGGAGGGGATGTAGAGAACTGGAAGAAATGTATCTGCATTTTTACAAACCCAAAGGTGGTGCGTGGGGTTTTAGTTGTATGAAATATAAGCAAATAAAGGAAGAGAGACTTACCCAGCACACAGACATAAAAAAAAAAAAAAAACACTGACCAGAGAAACTGTAGAGCAGCTGCGTTTATTTGGAATACTGGTTAAAGTCCAAGCAGAAACAAAGTGAGGGAGACAAGCTAAGACAGCTGGAATGTTATAACCTATATTGCAATAGAATATCTGAACTGTGTAGAGTTTTATTGAAACTTGATAACAAGGTTTGGGTTCAGTTTTTGCCTCTGCCTGTGTTAAAATCTTTGCTTTTTGAGAAAATATGGTGGAGTATAACATTAAATAAAATATCCACAATAATTTTAGCTGCATTCTTCTTTTACTTCAGAAAATGCAGTTTGATTTGAGTATTCTTAGTTTAACTAATTGAGTTGGTAGTATGAATATTTTAAAAAGTGCCTAATGTGGGAACTTTGCCCCAATTACTTTTCCCTTTGCCCTGTTTCTAGGCCTATAGGGTTAAGAGCTATGGTTGACTATGCTTGCAATGTGAGTGAGCTTTTGGTTTCAGTTGTTTGCTTTTATAAAATTAATAGGATGAGAGACTGAAAATGTACAGATAGTGAAATGCACGAACAAGGGATTTGTTTGTAAGAATCAGTTTTATGCAGTACTGGAGAGAGTGCTGTACTTAAATTAGTTCTGTTTTATTAGTGAGCTACTGCACTTGTAGACAGTAGCAGTCTGTATAAAGCATTGTTTTTGGTTATGTAACTTGCATGTCATGTACTTGATATGCAGTTTTTACGATGCACTGGGCTTCAAGCTGAGTGACAGGATGTTTTATTTTAGAAGATATTTTAAGAGGAAGTTTAGGAGTAGGAAATGGAATTACATACTAACTCACAATGAGCAGCCAATCGCTTTCCAGGTTGCGTTTTAATTTTACTCTCTGTAATATCTCAACAGAAAAAAAAAACAAATATAACATTAACTACATCACTAAAATGAACCAATGTTTTTGCAGGGAACAACTTTCCTGCATCCCCGCAATGGTATTAGTTATCATTACTCCAAAGTCTCACTGCTATGGAGAGAAGGGAGATGCAGAACTTACCATACCTTCAAGTTTGTGTTTATATTAAAAGAAAGAAAGGAAGGAAGGAAGGAAGGAAAGAAGGAAGGAAGGAAGGAAGGAAGGAAGGAAGGAAGGAAGAAAAGAAGGAAGGAAGGAAGGAAGGAAGGAAAGAAGGAAGGAAGGAAGGAAGGAAGGAAAGAAGGAAAGAAGGAAGGGAGGAAGGAAGGAAAGAAGGAAGGAAGGAAGGAAGGAAGGAAAGAAGGAAGGAAGGAAGGAAGGAAGGAAGGAAGGAAGGAAGCAAAGAAGGAAGGAAGGAAGGAAGGAAGGAAGGAAGGAAGGAAGGAAGGAAGGAAGGAAGGAAGGAAGGAAGGAAGGAAGGAAGGAAGGAAGGAAGGAAGGAAAGAAGGAAAGAAGGAAGGAAGGAAGGAAGGAAGGAAGGAAAGAATGTGTAGCATTAGCAAACCTGCTAAAGGAGAGCTTGCTGAATTGCAAAATATTTAGCCTCAGACTGAGGACCAAACCTGAAGTTTAGCATATTACAGGTCCATATCCAACAGGAGATACAAACATACCACACTCAAACCTCTCAACCTCTCAGTGCAAGAAGTCTGGACAAAGCCAGACATAATGGGGAGGTAAAGGCCCAAACATAAGGACATAATTTAAATATTTCTCCTATAAACTTAGAAAGTTGCTAGAATGACAGTACGTATTTTCTGAAGGATATGAAGTCTGAAGCTCAAATGTCTGTCATTATTTAGTAATTTCAATCCTCAATTATTTGGCAGAAAAGCACAGATGTTATGAAGAGCAGACCAAAAATATGAGGCTAAAATCTGGACATTCTGTGAAAATCTGGACAGCTGAGTGGTATGACCACACTTAAATGCATGGTTGTTTTATTATTGACTGAAAGATATAAACATACAATATAGTCAATGAAGTCTAATTTTGAGATATCAATTTTCTGTAGTATTCACAGTATTATATTTGGCAGCTGCCTCAAAATGCTGCATTTGGTGAAATATTTTTCAAAGATGTATGTTTTAATAGGTCCCCTTCAGATGGTCAAACTTTTAAAACCTCGACTTTCATATGGTTGAGACCATATGATCGAACTTTTAAAAGCTCGACCGCTCTGAATAGGGATCTCCATAGAGCATGGAACGGGAAGATTTCCTTTTACCGCAATGTAGTGCGATCTCGGAGCTGGTATATTTAAAGAGGGTGTGGGGGGTGCAGGGGGGCTTGCCCCCCTGCTAGCACTGTTTATTTATTTTTTTCACATTTTTGAACGCTCAAATGTTCGATCATATGGTCTAGACCATAGGAAATTTCAGCATTTGGATGTTCAATTATGTGAAGTACACCCATACAAATAAGGTAAAAGAAAACAGTGTGACTACTAGGTGAACAAGTGACATTATTTGTGAAATACATTAAAATAATAGCATATCTGATTTAAATTCTTGAGTTATTTGTTTTCTGTTTGTTTAAAGATTAATACAGACAGAGTACCACACGTTGTTACTCCTTCCTGTGGTGCTCATGTGATATGAGATGGGATTCAGAAACTCTGCTAAGGTATGATGGGTATTTCCTACTAAGATGAAGTTGTAATTTCTGGCATTGATTTGGAAAACCCTTTGGAGCTACAAACAAGTAGCTCATGATCAGCAGTCACCTACTGTAAAATATGTGATTTGGAAGCTCAGTTCTGGCCACAATAAGCTCCAAATATAACTTGTCACTGTATACTGACTCACCAGCTCTAGATTCACTCACACAGTATGTGGAAAATGGAGTTAGGTGTGTTGTTGTAGCTATCATGTCATGTGCAACAGGAGTGGTTTCCACTTCCAGCTGGAAGTATTTCATTAATAATTACTCAAATATTTGCATCCAGCCACATGCCAAGATCATCTCCTGACTGCTCCCACAGATTGTTGTCTCTCTGTTGTCAGGTTGCTAGGGGCAACAGCTCATTCATATAGTAACAGCCATACCAGGACACCTTGTGGCTTAGTGCAACCCCATGACGTTTGTCATTAATTATTCACGAGGCTCCATTTAGTGTCCTTTTTCTGAATCATAAACTTGCGGTGCAGTCTCAGCACTGTTATTCACTGACAATACACTATGCTGCTCCTGATCTTTTGATAGTGACCTATAGTTAGATTGAAAAATGAATAATTTCAGTTTCAGACTGCCACACAACTCTGTTAACCATGTATGACAGATAACTTTATGAATGAAAATATTCTCACTGGGTTCAGTCTGTTGGCACACTTCTTAGACTGCCGACAGTGATGCTGGGCCCTGACTCAAATGTTGCCAAAATTAGATGTCCAAACTGGCATATTAATGAATTGGACAAACCCGCTTAAAATAAGTTGAAATTATTAACCCCTACCATGGTGAGTTGCAATTCCAGGGTAATGCAATCTTTCAGACGATCTTTGTTGGTCTCCAAGTTATGTAACCTTAGGGCTATAATATTTAAGTAGTGATATTGCAAGATAGGGATGCACGGGGCTTGATTTGTCTGTAAACATGACTTTATCTTGTTTTATTTAATTGGATTTGTCAGTTCAGTCAGTTAATTTTTGTTGACTTGTGACTTGCTGCATCATGCTTTGGTGACATGTCATGTTCCTGCTGTTCTGTCACATGTTTGGAGGAGCATAAGCACATAAACTGTGCTTAAAACAAAAAAGAAAGCACTACCTCTGCACCCTTGCCATATTTACATGAATTAATGTGTGTGTGTGTGTGTGTGTGTGTGTGTGTGTGTGTGTGTGTGTGTGTGTGTGTGTGAGCGCTTGCACATTCGCATGTTCATGTCCATGTGTGCGCATGGTCACATACTGAGATACAAAATGAGAAGGGTAGGCATCTGTTAGCTGCAGGCAATTGTAACATGATTTAATAGCCTGAATGCTTAGTTTGGACAGAAGAACAAGAAACATTATCATCTTAAACAACTGGGAAAAGTTCCTGTGCAAACTTCCTCGTCTTCATTGCTTGATCCTTGAAGGAGGTAGTCATTGAAATTAGACTGCTATACTCACATATTCCTAATCCCCTTTGATTTAGGCTATGTGTGAGCCACATGAGGGCTTACACCATATTTATAGTCCCATAAATGTGGTTTGGCTGAACTTACAAAAATCCACAAGTTTGCTTAAGAGCATGCATGACTTGTGGTCATAGGTTGTCATCTCACTACTGTTGCTTGATGGGCGCCACTGACCTGAGGAGTATAGTGAGGTGAAAAAAGGGATGGACATACATCAACACTAGACAGAGGTATAGAAATAAAACAGTGGCAAACAAAATGTTTTAGAAAAGGAAAGAAAATCCACAATGCTTTGTCCTGCACATATATATATTTACCTTATGATCAAATATCTAAATTATAGCATACTATCCTTTTTAAACGTTCAATTTCAATAAGTAAATAATCTTTAATTAAAACTGTCATCATTTATTTCTACATTATGCCTCCTATCCCCTTTCCTGTTGTGTACCTGTTGCTGCCTTTGCTTTTTATTGTAAGGATGTTCCTTTTTGTGAATTTCTTCAGACTGTAGATTTCTGCCAGCTAAATTGACTCACATACTGAGGCATGCATGCCAATCTCTTCTAAAAGAGTTTTCAAATAAAATTTTATGTAATTCAATTGTTATTTCATTCTGTTGGCATATTTTGGTAAATGAGGCTTTCAGTGCAGATTGTCAAATAACTTTTAAGGAGCACAGGATTACAACTCTATTCGATCTTTCCAGCCAATCAGTAAAACAGTTCATTGTACCTATACAGGAATGTCCAAATAGCAGTTTCAGGTGTACTCTGTGGTACAACTGGTGAATCTGGGCATTTTGAGGCAATGTTACAACTGCCTCATGTACACAGACAACCCTCTCCTCCTACCACTAAACACCAATACATGCGAGAGATGCAATTATACAGCCAAAGTGGAGGTTAAGCTCTCTCAACTCAAGACTGGACTAGACAGTCAAGAGGAGAAGGGAATCACTTGCATCACACCACCAGTCTCACATAGACCTATGAAACTAGCACCGGCAAAAAACACACATAAATACACAAAAACATACCCGGATGCTCTAAATAAAAATCTGTAAAAGTAACAGAGACCTCCAAAGCAGACATCCAAGCAACCTCCAACCCCCAACACAAACCATGAAACACATACCTCACAAAACCAGTGTGCCACACAATCACAGCCCTTAATGCAAAATAACATACCCAACACATTAGTAATAGGTGACTCTATAGTCAGGCCCACTGACGTCCCACTCACTAGGCTGAACAAGGAGAAGGTTACTGTTAGCTGCCTGTCAGGTGCCAGGATCTGCCACATAACACAAGCACTCAGGTCTCTCCAGAACAAGTACAAGTATGACTCTGTCATTGTCCATGTTGGTGTGAATTAACTGAGCCGTACCTCCCTGGACTACATGAAAAGAGTCATGGAGGAGCTCTCTGATCACATAGCCCAGGCCGGTATAACTCTGACCCTGAGTAGCATCCTGCCCTCACCAAGAATGATACCGCAGTATAAAGAAACAATTATCAATTTCAATGATTGGCTAAGCTTCTGGTGTCATTCAAAGGGGATCCAGTGTCTGTCAGCCTGGGATGACATGCTCGATAAGCCACGCTGCTTCACTAGAGCTGGCTTGCACCTGTCACCGTTAGGCTTTCGAATACTGGCCAAGGCTCTTGCCACCCCCATAGTGCCTTGTTTAGGCAAGCCTCAAAAGACAAACCCACCACCGTAAATAGCAAAAGTAACAAAAAAATGAGGGTAATGCTACTCAATGCCAGAGGTCTAAACCTCAAAATGCATGTACTCGAGGCACTCCTCAGTATGGAGAAAATTGATATATGTGCAGTAACAGAAACCTGGTTTAAGGCTCCAGAGAGCACCCCAGCACTACCAGGCTACAACTCATACCATACATTTCGGCCACAAAACCCAGACCAAAATACAAAAAGCGGGGGCGTATCCATATTCATCAAGGATACCCACTCCTCCAGGTTAGTGGCACAGCACAATGCATCAGAGACTATCCATGTGCAACTAACAATGGGCAAAACTGCAATTTAAATTATAGCTTGCTACAGATCACCCACCATGTCCCAGGACCCCCCATTCTGCATTTCTGGAAACACTGGGAAGCATAAAGGTCCTACCAAACACCCTGATATTGGGTGATTTCAATTACCCAGACATTAACTGGGAGAACTACTTAAGTACAAACTCCCTTGCCCAACAGTTCCTAGAATTTATAAACTCAAACGCACTGGATCAACTGGTCAACACCCCCACCAGGGGTGACAACATATTGGACCTGGTCATCACCAACATGGGCGTCCGGTGTTCGACACCAGAGGTCAACCCCTCGCTGGTTAGATCTGACCATAAACTAATCACGCTGGATATCCACATTCTGCCCCCACCCCTGGTCAAAGAAACCACCATGAAAAACTTTTCAAAAGCAAACTTCACATTACTTAAGACCAAGGTGGAAAGTTTCAAAGCCCCCATGCCAAAGGATAACGCTGTCCAAGCTGCAAAATCCTTTACTAATGCACTCTACAGGCACCTACAAGAATGCGTGGATCATGCTATCCCAAGCAAAACCAAGGCTCACTCCTATAAGAAAAGGAAACCAGTCTGGTGGACCCCTGCCATAAACAAGCTGTACAACAGAAGGAGGAAACTAGTACACAAAAAGAGTAAAATCCCAAGAAGGGAAGACATCCCTGTCCAGTATCAGCAAGAAACTTCGATCCCTCATAAAATCATCCAAGGCTAGCTTTGAAAGAAAAATTGACAAGGACTCCAAAGATAACCACAAGGCATTCTTTAGCTATGTCAAGAATCTAAGTGGCAATTCTCAGATCTGCTCGGAGTTAGTTCAGAATGTCACAAAATGCACTGAACCAACTGATATCGCCAACATCCTGGCAGATGGGTTTAGTGCAAACTTCACCCCCCCCTCTCACCCCCAAAAGGGCCCATAGCCATACCAGAAGAATGTAGTGCCCCTGAAATCACAGACACTCAGGTTAAAACAGCCCTCTCCAAAGCCAAAAACACAGCATCAGTGGGACCGGACAGTGTCCCAGGCTGCGTCCTACAAGAGCTCAAAGATGAACTAACCCCTCACCTAAATACACTGTTCAAACTCAGCCTCTCCACAGGCTACATGCCCATAGAGTGGCACACAGCAATGGTTATTCCGCTCCACAAAGTTGGAGCCACAGCAGACCCCAGAAACTATTGCCCTATAAGCCTGACTAACTTGGTCTGCAAGGCTATGGAGTGCATCATCATGGATCTCATTAACAAAGACACTGGGAACCTACAAACACTGGACCCTACCCAGTTTGGCTTTGTTAAGGGCAGATCATCCTCCTAAACCTGGTGGATTTCTTTAAGACAGTTACCAAGGCTATAGACGAGGGAAAGGTGGTCCGCACAGCCTACCTAGACCTTGCAAAGGCCTTCGACACCATTCCCCATTAAGGTATTATAGACAAGCTCACCAGCTGAACATAAACCCCTACATCACGAGATGTGTTGCCAACTGGCTCATGGACTGAACCCACATGGTAAGAGTTGCGGGAGCTAGGTCTGACTCTAAACTGGTTACAAGTGGTGTTCCCCAGGGTTCAGTCCTAGGATCCCCCCTGTTCGTCATATACTTCTCAGAGGTACAGGCACGTACAGGAGGACTATGGCTGACCAAGTTCACAGACAACTGCAAACTAGGGGCTATAATTGACTCTCCAGCTGGCACAGACATCTTCCAAAAGGGTCTCATTGAGACAGATACCTGGTGTCAAAACCATGGCCTCAAGCTATATGCCAAACCGTGCATAGTCATCCCCTTTGGAAAAAACAAAGTACCCACAAACTACCACATAGGTGGTAGCCCCCTAAATATGGAAGATGTAATAAGGTATCTGGGGACCCAAGTAGATAGTAACCTGTCCTTTGATAATCACATTGCCAAGGTGGTTAGAAAATCCTTCTATGTGGCCCACCTAACCACAAAAGGGTTTGCATCCAGATCAAAAGAGGTCATTGTGCCCCTCTACACATCACTCATCAGACCCATCATAGAGTACAACGCCCCATTTGGGATGTACCTTACAAGACACCTGCAACAGCTGGAAAGACCACAGAAGTACCTCACCAAGAGGATCACTGACCTCAAACAGATGCCCTATGCAGCTCGACTGAAGAAACTCCAGCTGTACTCGGTTGCATACTGCCTACTCAGAGGTAATCTCTGCCTGAAATACAAGGCCATGTCCAATCTAGAATTGATGGACATGCTCCACCTAAAGAAAACCATATCCCCTCGAGCCACACGCTCTAGGGATCTAAACCTCACCACAACAATAAATAGGACATGCTGGAGGGATAGATTCCTGTCCCAGAGACTTCCCATGCTCGGGAACAAGATTGCAATCTACATTAGGCGGAGCTCCTCTCTAACCCTCTTCAATAGAAACCTTGATGAGTGGATGGGAAACAGAAAGTTTACCCCGGGGATCACTTCAATGGCTCTGCTGGACAGAGGCACAGGGAACTAATCTAAAGGGGCGGCGAAAGCCAACACATTCTGGCTAGGCTTATAAATGCCTTCGGGCAGATAGCCTAGTACCTACCTATGAACCTATGAACAGCTAATACTGTGGCTGGCAACTCAAACCAGAAGAGTGATCTTTCATCACTTTCTAAAAAGGAATCAGCCAAATGATTTACTTTTACCAGGTGCTTTTGGCTGTTTCTGTTTCCTGCATATAAATACCTGTATCACCAAAACAGGAACTCATTCCCTCCAGTACACCTCTTTTGAGTGTGCACCTTTAACTCCTAGTGGGTGTGGCCTGAGCCTTTAAAATGAAGTTATCACCTTACAATTCTAACAAATACTCATTGACAGAGGTTAAATATGAATACAATTGTGTTTGTCATCATGTACGCTTCAAGATAAAATATTCTGATATCTTGTATGTAGCATGGTTTTGGAATTATTAATGCAAGTATGAACAAGTAATATTTGACGCCTAGAGGAGCAGTAGGCGGTAACTGCAGATGCACCTGGAGGCGTCACTCGGATGTAATGAGGGACATTTTCTTATAATATTTTTCTAGAATGTTACTGGCATGCTTGCCCATAAAACTTCCTTTGATTCTGTACTTAGCTTCAACGGCAAAGATACAGCTGTATCTTTAATGCCACAACAAATAAAGGAATAACAATATCACTCATATAAAATTCCATATTATTTTAGGTGTAAGGTGACAAAAGTATCTATTTACTTTTTTAAATTTGTTATGTCCATTATACCTGCTAACATTCTCAGCTAGAGCGTCTTCTGTGTGGAGGCATGCGTGAATGAGCGTGCCTTCATTGAAGGTTGTGCGTCAGGGCTGGTAACTCGGCACGTTAAAATCCACTACCAAACATTAGCGGACCGGAGTTCCGCTGTGGTGACCCCTAACTGGGATAAGCCGAAAGACACAACAACATACCTGCTAACAATCTAGCCACTTAAGCAAACTGCCCATTCATTCTCTATCACTGGGTTGAGAGACATTCATAGCATGACTATCATTCACGCAATCATGAGGGGTATTTCCATGTTGTGGCCCTAATCCATTCCATGGAAATTGATGTCTGTGCTTTTAAATGTAAAGGCATTCTATGTTTTCCTTTGTGGGTGTTCATATTACCACACCTGCCACATGAGGGGTATCCACACAAATCTGGCTAGGCACAGCAAAGTGTACATTCCTCCACATACACTGCATGCCATACACATCTTTCTCTAGTGGGTGCCTGTGTGCAGCTGGTTGGATGACCTCTCTTTCCCCAGGATGGACGATCCGGTATTGGCTGCTTACTTCCATCTCCCCCCTTCAGATCCTTTACCTCCTGATATGTCAGACTTGGGTCATTTGGGTTGCACTCAGGTTGTTGTTCCTCTGTGCTATAGTTGCCATATATTTATGCTATTGATGACACTGAAAAGAGTAGAAATGTATACTTTTGTTTTCAACTGAGTGTTTTGCAAATGCTGTAGTTTGTTTACTTTAAAGTCATTCTGGCCTGAATTTTGACTATCCACAATTATACTGTTTCTTTACTACTTCAAGATATTCTCATAAAATCTGCAGGACATGGCACTCGAAAGGTTGGATGAATACTGCATACTTATTTATTCATTTTTTCCTTTGCTAACAGGATTGTTGAACTAATCCAAACCCCCCTATCATTCACAACCCCAGGCTAACAGACAGTTACAAATGCATGGTTTACAATTAAGCTTCACTCTCATTTGAAAGGACACAAGCAGTTAATGTTAGATGCAGCTACGCTGGTAATTCAACAGTAAACATTTAAGTACACATAAAAAAACACTGTTGCTGAATGTTATTATGTACATATCAATACTGGTAATTCAACAATGAGCAATTAAATACACATAAGAAGAAGCAAGAAAAAATGCAATGTTGGTGAAGAGAAAAACCTTAACTCTACAGATTAATATTATTTGTTTCTTTTAGCAGTATTTGTTTTACATAGCAGATACAGACTGTTAAAATAATCTACATAGTAAATTGTTAATAATTATGATATTCTTTGTAAAGATATTATACCAGACTAACAATTTACAATTTATACAATAAGGAGTTAATAATCCAATTTTTATACAGATACTGGAAAAATAATATAAGGAAGTGTGACCATACCTCTCAACCTCTTAGCGCAAGAAATCTGGACAAAGCCTAAAATAATGGGCGAACAAAGGCCCAAAAACAGGGACAGATTTTATACAGTACTCTTAAAAACATATAAAATTGTTTGAATAACAGGATTTGTGTTAGCATACATTTTCTGAAGGGTATAAAGTCTGAAACTCAAATGTGTGTCATTATTTAGTGACTTCAGTCCTCAGTAATTTGCCAGAAAAACACAAATTTTGTGAGGAGCAGACCAAAGATACAAGGCAAAAATCTGGACATTCTGCAAAAATTTGGACAGTGGAGAGGAATGAGTCTAACAAGAAGTCTGAGTAAATATTTTCACCAATGTCATGTTTATAATTAACCCATACACATGAATTATGTTTGCTTGTTTACTCGATATTCTGCACAGCTGTGGTATTTTGCAGTGAAATAGGAACATTTACAATCAGTTATTAGACACAGTAATTTATTGTTTTAATTTTTTGATGTCTGTGGGTTTTTTTTATTTCTTATGGAAGTCTCTGTTAAGGAGGGGCTAGTTTAAGAAAAGCCATTTCTCCCAGTGTCTTAATGAAAGGTGACTAGATTAAGATAATGCTATTATCTGGAGTTTACAAACATGTATAATCTAGTTCCATGTGGTGGAGATTATGAGCTAGTAGATACAGAGGGTTTTACATCAGAACATCGAAGTTTCAAAACTTCGAATGTTCTAATATCGAACCCTATTCAGCAAAAGCTGAAAACATCGAACATACAGAACAGCAAATTTTTTCCTAGGTAAAAAATTTGCTGTTCCAAAACACATACACACAACACAAGCACACCAAAAAAACAGCAATCCACACACATATACCTGAAATCTTACACCTAACCCTACACTAAACTATACACACACCAAAAACTATCCACTTACCTTAACCCAAACCCTAACCCTAAGGTCCGTCACTATCGCACACTCACGTCACCCACGCCCTAACCCTAACTCACCTACCCCACCCTAACCCTCCCGTCCACACAATCGCACACATACCTAAACCGCGCCCTAACCCTAAATCACCTAACCCGCCCTAACCCTCACATCCACACAATCGCACACATACCTAACCAGAACCCTAACCCTAACTAACCTAACCCGCACTCAATCACACACTTAACTGAACCCGACCAGTAACTTTCCACCACAGAGCTGAAAATACCGAAGCAACAGAAACCGACAACCAAATTCTTTCCCTAGGAAAAAATTTGGTTTTCTGTTGCTTCGATATTTTCAGCTTTCGCTGAATAGGGTTCGATATTAGAACATTCGAGGTTTTGAAACTTTGATGTTCTAATATAAACCCGATACAGAAGTTGTAATTTATAAGTCTGAATGTCAAATATATTAGCAAGAGTGTTATCATTGCAGCAATAGGGATTGCATTACATAATAGCAATTAGGGAAAGCAAAAAAATACAATCTGAAATATGTATGTATCAGTCAGAACAAGTGAAATGTGTGTACTTTGCTATAGCATTTAAAATGTCAGAAAATACAGTTTTTTTTTCCGAAAAAGAATATTATTTTTATTCCACTTTCATAAGAAAACTTTTTTTAATAAAGTTCATACACATTCTACACTCTTCAGCTACATTTTTGAAAACACATATTTATTGTGAACCAAATGGCAGAAAAAAACAGAGAAACAACTAATGGAAGACCATATGTCTGAATTTGTTTGAGATATTATAATACATTTCTCATAATAATATGTCCTGACCCTCAGATGCACTCTTGGCAATTGCTGGAATAAAGATACTTACACAACTTTATCTTCAAGAAATCTATGTCATTACGTGTCTAAATTTGATGTTGTGAAGGATCATAAATTCAGTAGCAAAAATATTCCTATTAAGGAGAAATATGTAGGGCTTTTACTTTTGATGTTACTACAATCCAGTAAAGTTATACTCCAGATGTCTGGTGCATCCAGAGAACATCTTTATTGAGTTGCAGTGGCATCAGAAGTTAAAAAGATATACTTTAGATACGTGTTGCATGGCCTGAAAAAAGTCACATTCCTCACCTATTAGAAACAGAGAAAAATGTAACAAGTGAGACTGTGATACCGAAGCATCTGTGAACCCATGAATTTGACAACTGTGTATAAAAGGCCACATGTTAGTAACCCTTTAAGAGTTCTCAAAAAAAAAAAAACTTTCAGAGAATGACAGGAGAATATCAGATGCAAAATGCACCTTAGACTGCTATTCTACCCTTAGGAATTTTAGGATAGAGCAATACAGATTTTGATGTCAGGGAATAGTTCACCTTAGCCCATGCCTAGTTGCAAACAAGTATACTGTAGCATATCATACTGTGATACTGGAAAGGTTGTGAAACCATAGAATTATTACATAGGTTCAGCTGGCCTGTAAACGAACATTTCACAGACAATGACAACAAGATACAAAATGTTCCAAAAAATGCCATTCTGCCCTTAGAGATTTCATTTCAACACAGTACTGAATGTGACATCAGTACATTGTCCTCCTCAGCATGTAGAAGCGTGGTGATACCATGTTTGCAATCAAAATATTCTAGCTTGTCTAGTTAAATATGCATGACTTTTACTACGCTTAAAAGCATTTATAGCATTTACTGTCTGTTTTCTGCAAAAAAGAAAAAAAAAAAAATCTTGTTTTCCCGCCTTACTGAACTAGAATAGTCCAGTCTTCAGAGTTTGCTGACCTCTGGGCTTTGTCTTGGTTCCTGTGCTATTCCATATCCTTATTTGGATAAAAGGAAGCGTCTTTGTTCACCAGTGGGAGTGCGGAGCACTGAGCGGCCTGTTTGTCCCTAGAGGAGTGGTTCTAGCCAGAAACTTGTAGTCTATTGGCCATTTTGGGTCAATTCCTAGCTCTTTTCAGCCCCCTGTAATAAAGCCCGCTTTAGCGAGCTTTTTCGCTTGTATTCAACTCAGCACAGCTCCTCGTGGTGTCCTGCAGAGTTCTACAAACAGCGGAGAGCAAAAGAGTGACTTTTTCCTGATTTAAGTATTTTTTTCTGGCTTTTTGATTATTTACTGCTTAGCGACTGCATTTTCGCCTGTTTATACAGCTCTGCATTCTATTTAAACTGTTTTTGTGTTGATTAACTGTTTTGCACTTTTAAAAAAGTTATTTGTTGTTTAATCTTACCTGTAGGCTAACACACTCAAGTGCGCTAGCCGTTTAAAAGCATTTATAGCATTTACTGTCTGTTTTTCCTCTGTTTTCTGCAAAAAAAAAAAAAAAAAAAAAAATCTTGTTTTCCCGCCTTACTGAACTAGAATAGTCCAGTCTTCAGAGTTTGCTGATCTCTGGGCTTTGGCTTGGTTCCTGTGCTATTCCATATCCTTATTTGGATAAAGGGAAGCTTCTTTGTTCACCAGTGGGAGTGGGGAGCACTGAGCAGCCTATTTGTCCCTAGAGCAGTGGTTCCAGCCAGAAACTTGTAGTCTATTGGCCATTTTGGGTCAATTCCTAGCTCTTTTCAACCCCCCTGCTATAAAGCCCGCTTTAGCGCTTTGCGTGATTTAGCGGAGTTGCCCATAGAGCACCATCGGGCAGCGCCGGTTAAACAAGGTTAAACTATTTCTGGCTCCGTAAAGTCTGCTTTTCAATTTTTCCCTTGGAACTTCTCTACTTGCAATCTAAACAGTCTATTCTCTATCTCAAAAGCTCAGCACTTGCTCCTAAAGCATTTTTATATAGGTAAAGCTCAGCACTTGTTCCTAAAGCATTTTTATATAGGTAAAAGTACTTGTATACTAAACAAAATACTACATTAGCCTAGAATCCCCTTGAGTACCCATTTCCCTATAGGTCCCTTCTGACTCAGTTACACAGCAAACTTTTCACTTTTTCTAGCATGTCGAAGGGTCAGTTGCTGGCATCCTCTACTGTTGAGCTGGTAAATCTGGGCATCTTGAGGCAATGTTACAATTGCCTCATGTACACAGACAACCCACTCCTTCTCCCACAAAACACAAATACACGTGAGAGATGCAACTATATAGCCAAACTGGAGGCTGAGCTCTCTCAACTCAGGACTGGCAAGACCAGACAGGAGGAGAAGGAAACCACGCACACCACAAACCCAGTTTCACATAGAACTATCACAACTGCAAAACAAACACATAAACACACAAAGACATACTCGAAGGCACTGATCAAAAATCTACCAAAACTACAGAGGCCTCCAAAGCAGACACCCAAGCAACTGCCACCTCAAGACATAAGACATGCAACACATAGTTCTCAAAGTCAGTGTGCTAAACAGTCACAGCCCTTAAGGCCAAACACAATGCCAGACACACTTGTTATAGGTGACTCCATAGTCAGACACACTGACGTCCCACTCACCAGACTGAACAAGGAAAAGATCACAGTAAGCTGCCTGTCAGGCGCTAGAATCCGCCACATAACACAAGCACTCAGGTCACTCCACAGCAAGTACAAGTATGACTCAGTCATTGTCCATGCCGGTGTGAACGACCTGAGACGTACCTCCCTGGACTACATGAAAAGAGACATAGAGGAGCTCTCAGATTATGTAGCCCAGGCCGGTATGACCCTGACCCTGAGCAGTATCCTACCCTCACCAAGAATGATGCTACAATACAGAGACAAAATGATCAGCTTTAATAATTGGCTTAATTACTGGTGTCATTCTAAGGGGATCCAATGTCTGTCTGCCTGGGATGACATGCTTGACAAGCCACGCTGCCAAGGGGCGGCTTGCACCTGTCACCCTGGGCTTCCGGATATTGGCAAAGGCTCTTGCCACCCCATAGTGCCTTTTTAGGCAAGGCTCAAATGATAAACCTACCGCCCTAGAAAACAAAAATGGAGAAAACTAAGGGTAATACTGCTCAATGCCAGAAGTCTAAACCTCAAGATGCACGCCTCAAGCCCTCCTCAGTATGGAGAACATCGATGTCTGTGCTGTGACTGAAACCTGGTTCAAGGCTCCTGAGAGCACCCCAGCACTATCAGGTTATACCTCATATCATGCGTTCCGGCCCCAAAATCCGGACCGAACCACAAAAGGAGGGGGAGTATCCATATTCATAAAGGATACCCACACCTCCAGGTTAGTGGCATCGCACGAAGCATTGGAGACCATCCAGGTGCAATTAACCATAGGTAAAACTGCCCTACAGTTTGTAACATGCTACAGACCACCTTCTCAAACTCAGGAAACCCACACAGCCTTCCTGAAGACACTGGAGAGTATGAATGTCTCTCCAAACACCATCATATTGGGTGACTTCAACTACCCAAACATAGACTGGGAACATTACTCAAGCCCCAACACCCTAGCCCAAAGGTTCCTTGAGTTCATAAACTCAAATGCTATGGAACAACTAGTCACCATTCCCACAAGAGGAGAAAATATACTAGACCTGATCATCACAAACATGGGGACAAAATGCTCCACACCGGAAGTATATCCCTCATTGGTGAGATCAGACCATAAATTAATCTCACTGGAGATCCACATCCCGCCCCACCCCAGCAAAAAGACCACAGTGAAGAACTTCTCAAAAGCAAACTTCACACTTCTTAAGACTGGAGTGGTATCCTTCAAGGCCCCCGAGCCAGTGGAAACCACAACCCATGCTGCTGAAACCCTTACAAATGCCTTCTACGAGCACCTCCAGGAATGTATGGATCAAACAATCCCTAATAAAATCAAGTCCCTTTCCACCAAAGGCAGGCGCCCAGTCTGGTGGACTCCAGCCATAAACAAACTCTACAACAAGAGGAGAAAGCTACTACATGACAGAGCAAAATCCCTAAAAGGGAAGGTATCTCTGATCAATACTAGCAAAAAACTACGATCACTCATAAAATCATCCAAGGCCAACTTTGAGAGAAAAATCGCTAATGACACAAAAGACAATCATAAAGCCTTCTTTAGCTATGTTAGAAACCTGGGTGGAAACTCCCAGATATGCTCAGAATTAGTCCAAAATGATAAAAAAATCACTGAACCCACAGACATTGCCAACATACTGGCAGACAGGTTCAGTGCAAATCCTGCCTCCCTCCCCAAAAGGAGAAATATCTATCCCACCAGAGTCTAGCCTCCCAAACATCTCAGATGCCCAGGTGAGAGCTGCTCTCTCTAAAGCAAAAAAACACAGCATCAATGGGACCGGACGGTGTCCCCGGCTGTGTGCTACACGAACTCAATGAGGAACTAAACCCACACATAAGGCTGCTGTTTAATCTTAGCCTTACTACAGGATACGCACCCAAAGAATGGCGACGGCAACTGTGGTCCCACTCCACAAAGGCGGTGCTTCTACGGACCCTGGAAATTACCGCCCCATAAGCTTGATGAGCCTTGTCTGCAAAGCTATGGAGAGGATCATAATGGAACTCATAAATAAAGACATTGGGGACCTACAGACACTGGATCCTACCCAATTTGGCTTTGTCAAGGGCAGATCCTGCCTCTTGAACTTGGTTGACTTTTTCGAAACAGTCACTAAGGCCATTGATGAGGGTAAGGCAGTTCACACAGCCTACCTTGACCTAGCAAAAGCGTCGACACAATACCCCACTCGGGCATCATAGAAAAGCTCACCAGCTTAGATGTAAACCCATATGTCACAAGATGGGTTGCAAACTGGCTCAAGGACAGAACACACAGGGTTAGAGTTGCTGGTGCCATGTCAGACTCTAAGCCGGTCACGCGGTGTCCCACAGGGCTCAGTCCTGGGCCCCTCTTGTTCGGCATTTATTTTTCTGAAGTGCAGGCAAACATAGGGGGATTGTGGCTGACAAAATTTGCAGATGACTGCAAACTGGGCACCATAATTGACACTCCATCAGACACAGACATCCTCCAGAAAGGTCTCATAGAAATGGATAACTGGTGCCAGAGCCATGGCCTTAAGCTAAATGCCAAAAAATGTATAGTCATACCCTTTGGGAAAAACAAGGTAACCCCTAATTACCACATAGGTGGTAATCCATTAAACACGGAAGAAGTTATCAGGGACCTGGGGACCCAAGTTGACAGTAACCTCTCTTTTGACATTCACATTACCAAAGTGGTTAGGAAGACCTTCTACATTGCCCACCTGATCATGAAGGGATTCACATCCAGATCAGGAGAGGTCATTGTACCCCTGTACTCTTCACTTATCAGACCAATGATTGAGTACAACGCCCCATTCGGAATGTACCTTACCCGACACCTGCAGCAGTTGGAAAGACCCCAAAAGTTCCTCACCAAAAGGATAAAGGGGCTCAAACATATGTCATACGATGCCCGATTGAAGAAACCCCATCTCTATTCAGTCGCATACCGTCTGCTCAGAGGTGATCTGTGCCTGACATACAAGGCCATGTCCAACCTGGAATTAATGGACATGCACCACCTCAAAAAATCCAAATCCACCAGAGCCACGAGAGCAAGAGACTTAAACCTCAACACGGATATAAATAGGACGTGCTGGAGGGACAGATTCATCACCCAGAGACTCCCTACACTATGGAACAGAATCCCAGTCCATGTGAGGCAGAGCCCCTCACTGACTCTGTTCAAGAGAAATCTTGACGAGTGGATGGGAGATCGTAGGTTTACCCCGGGAATCATCTCTGTATCACTGCTAGACAGAGGCACAGCAAACTAATGGGTATAGTATTCTCATCCTAAGGGGTGGTGAAAGCCACACACACTCTGGCTAGGCTTATAAATGCCCTAGGGCAGATAGCCTAGTATGAACCTATGAACCTATGAACTACTTCTGCAATGACTATATGTCATTCCTCCTTTGGGGCTTCTTCACAAAAAAATCAGGAAATTATACTAGGGTAGTCAGGTACAAAATTAACCTAAAGCTGACATTCTGCTTTTAAGGGTTTCAGTACAGGTCAGTGCTGAATCTGATGTTAGCACTATCATATAAGAGGTGTTTGTAGTTTTGAAACCAGTATATTACCTACAGTGATTTACATGCCATTTGTTACACAGAAGTTATAGAGCTTTCATTTAGAATACAGGCCTTATGGATGTTACACAATATCTACAGTATATGTATATTATTTATTAAGCTTTCTGGCATGAATGTGGACCTATGTGATAGAACTGAGGGAGTATATGTAGATGTAATTTTTTTCGTGATTTTCTGTTTGTAACTACAGAAGTATAATTCTCAGTAGAACTATGGCTCAACTGCACCTCCTGGAATATTTTCACTAGAAGGTATTTTGGATGAAAACTGAAACCTATAGATCCATTAATTTGATTTTTCCTTACTGAAAGTAGATTAGCTGAAAAGACTGGTGATCTTTGGTGTACAGCATTCCCGTATGTTGCTAGGAAAGAAGCCATAAAGGTTTTTAACTTGTTTACCTTTTTAACAGATGAAAGGCAAATAGCAGCACCTGGAGGGAAAAAATCGGTATTTTTTTTGGCCCTGAAGAAGTTAACATTTATTAGACATTGGTTCTTTACAAACATTCCCAGAACTAAAAAGACTATAGACACGGCACTGAACTGAAGAAGAGAGCAGAGCCCAAAACTGTGAATTTGCTGCATTGCATGTTTTGCATAAGTGACATAATAATTTGTAGTGTATGAACTGAAGACAAGTGGCAGGCATGATAGAGAAACAGGCCTGACCTTATCAAATGCTGTGGATGTGTATATAAGATATCAAATTACCAGTTCACAATTTAAATAATTAACTGAGAAAATCTGTATAACACAAACTGAGAATAAAATAAGAAGACAAAATGAGAAATGAAAGCGAAGTGTGTTGCAAGTGGAAACAACATGAAAAGAGAGATATGTAATGGCCTAAGATGGAGAACAGGCTGCGTGCAGTATATTAATTAGAGCTTTCAATAGGTGTAGTTATATAAATGAAAGGAAGTATTGCCCAAGATCTGTAAAAGAAAATATTTTTAAAATGTGCAGTGGAAAAACAACTATGTTCAAAAGAGCTTGCATGTTGTTGAAAAGAAATTTGAAGATTAATTGTTGCTGCCACTGAAGAGAAATTACTTAATAAAGTGAATTTTGGAAAAAAAATGCTAATATACTGAAAGAAAACAGCATGTTGCACCGTTGGTAAGAAATTGTAAGAATCAATGGGCAAAATGCATAATTTAAACTACATACAAATGCAGAGTGCAATATCAGAAAATACTTCTAAACAGCTGCAGCTAGATTACTTTGACGACAGAGCTGTACATACATTTTAAATTATTTTGGCCATGAAGTGACACAATTAGGTCAAAAATGCTGTTGAGGATATAAAGCTAAGAAA
>NC_056730.1:400927752-400992752 GCF_019279795.1 Protopterus annectens | reverse complement strand
TCTAAACCTCAGCCAGACAGCAATAGCCTGGTTTCTTGATTATCTGGATGGCCATCAACAAGCAGTATTATGACAACAAAATCTCTCCCCTCTTCTGCCCGTTTCCTTGGGAGTCCCACAAGGTTCTATCCTTGGTCCACTCCTCTTCACAATCTTCACAAACAAACTCTATACAGCTACAAGTGACACCATACTCATACAGTATGCACTTAACAAAAATAAATTAATAACTATCCAAAACACCACTATACTTCTCAAAGAAATATTCATCAAAATAGTTTAATAGTATTTAGCGCTTTCATTTCATTAAAGAGACTTCATCAGAATACGGTATGCAGACGATTCAACCCTTATATGTGCTGCTCCTACCCTCCAGCAGCTAGAACACATAACACAACAGTCATTTGCAGCTACAGAAGCTTGGCTAACCAATGCTCAACTAATATTGAACCCTCCAAAAATGAAACTAATCCTATTTCACCCTACTAGAGCCCTTACCCCTCCTGCATTCAAAATTACCTCAGTTAATAACACCATCATATCCAAAGTTTCTAGTACTAAGTTGCTAGGGGTCACCATTGAGCAGAATATGCTATTTGACACTCATATTGGCCAGTCCATAAAAAAAAAGTTCACAAAAAGCTAGGGTACCTCTACAGAAGTAAACACTATCTCACAGCAGACACTAGAGCTACTATTGCTAGAACACACCTTACCTCAACCTTACTTTACACTTCCCTTATCCTTACCAACCTAAGAAAGTCAGATTTAATAAAACTAGAAACCTGTTATAATGAAATAGCGAAATTTGCAACAGGCGCTAACTACAGATCCCACCACTGCCACTCTCTCAGAAAACTTTCATGGCTTGAACTCCCCACATTACTAAAATTCAATCAGCTCAAAATGGCCCACCAAATAATAAACCAGCCTGAAAATACTCCAGCCCTAAAGAACCTACTAGCTCACTACTCAAATAAGCGGAGTCTTCACTCTAGCAATAAGGCATTACTAGAAATAACAAAATGCAAAAGTCATGCTGGGGAATCCTTCTACTCCTCTAGCATCACCAGTCTGGAATAGCCTTCCATTTGACATTAAATCCAACACTAACTTAGTAAAATTCAAAAAACTACTAAAAGTCCACCTGTCTTCTACATGGATCTGCCCATGTATTGAATCTGGCTAAAATAACAAAATTGAAATAAACCTAGTTCACCTAACAGACTGCCCAAACTATTGCCCCAGACTAAAACCAACTATCTAAATGTTCCTGTCTCTATCTAACTCACTCCAGACTTCCTAAATACTTTCTAAAAGTAAATCCCATTACCCTCTTCTACTTTCTCTCCACACTTTTCTCCCTTTACAAACCTCTTAGCTGAAGCTTGCATATATTGGCCAAACTTAAAAAGTCTATATATAAAGTAATCAGCTCAAACAGATCTGTTTGTAATATTTATTGTACCCACCACTAGTATCTCTAACTACTAGTCTGATTATTTTTTTCTATATTGCACAAAATTCCATAAATTGTAATCGGTTTACTTTTTAAGCAATGCTATGTAACCTTACTAGTGCTCTCATTAGAAACACTTTGTAAAATGTTAAGTTGCTAAATTGTTAAGTTTCTCATGCATTGTATGTCTTGGAGGTTTTCTTCCCAGGCCTCTGCTGAAAATGGACTTGTTGTCCAGTCAGACTTTCCCCGTAAACAAATTTAAAATAAATAAAATAAATAAATAAATAAAAGTATTTGGTGTGCTTGCATGGCGGCCACGGTGGTGCAGTGGTTAGCATTGCTGCCTCACAGCAAGAGGTTCTCCAGTTCAATCCTCGGCTGGGGTGCCTTCTGTGCTGAGTCTGCATGTCCTCCCTGTGGTCGTGTGGGTTTCCTTCGGGTGCTCTGGTTTCCTCCCAAAGACATGCTGTAGGTGGATTGGACACTCTAAATTGGCCCTAGGTGTGAGTGTGTGTGTGCCTTCTGTGGAAGGTTGGGCATTGGGCTGGCAACTCAACACTGTAAAACTCCACTGCCAATCATGAGCGGACAAGGTGATCTGCTGTGGCGACCCCTAACTGGGAAAAGCCGAAAGAAGAAGAAGGTGTGCTTGCATCTTCTTTGGGTACTGATTTAGTACATCTTCAGTAATGATGATCTATGAAATATACCAAGTTAGATAAGTGCTCTAAATACCAAATTACTGGCTGGAGATAGTGAGAGGATTTTTAGATCAGTAGCATGGACACCTGATGGTTGGCTGGGGCAGGGCAGGGGCATGAATGGCAAATAGCAAATTTTCCTTTTCCAGGGAGAGATTGAGTTGCACTGGCTTGTAGACCCCCAGTGAAGGCCAGGCTATTTGCTTCAAGTTCACAACAAAATACAACAAGAGCACAGACAGATGTATACAGTAGGGAATGTGGAAATGCAAATGTACTTCCACTACTGAGGTTACTGCAGGTCAGGCACTAGATAATGGAAGAAGACTGGATAGGGAATGACAACTAAACATAGTTCATCCCATTTCACCCTTTCTGCCAGCAAACACTAATTCAATCCCAACCAATTGGCCTATTAATTCCCCCTCACCAGGAGTGAGCAGAGAGGCAATGATTTAGGTAGCCATCAGGGCTGGTTTAGGATTTTTTCATTATGTCTTCCATTGATATGCCTCTCTAGAACTAGGTTATTGGTTGGGCGTCCAATGGGTATCATCTCAGTAGACTGTCACTTCCACAATGGGCTGATGTCAGCAGACTGCCACCTCCACAGGAGACAGCTTGCTGTTGTTTCTGTGGTCTCGACCAGGAAGATAAACTCACGTGTGTATGGCTCTGAGCATCCACCATCTCTGCCATATATAATCCAGGCATGCCCATCCTCCCTCCCTACCTGTGCTGTCAATCACATGAACTACTTCTCAGACTTGGGTCACTTGGATTGTAGCCAGGAGTTCATCCACCTACACCACTGGCACAGACAAGAAAAAAAGTAAGAGTACAGCAGTGTGACGATCACAGGCTTCTGCCACCTAGACTTCATATGTAGAGGGTTTGAATACCGCGGCAGAAATTGATGGATTCCTGATGCTTGAGTTTATTTGCAGGGAGCAAAATAAAAAGTGCATTTTAAAAATGAAATAAAACATTTAGGGTGTGCACATCACACTAACATTTAATCTGTGGTGGTGCAGTGGTAGCATTGTTGCCTCACAGCAAGAGGTTCTCCCGTTCGATTCTCGGCTGGAGTGCAGGGAGTGCCTTCTGTGTGGAGTCTGCATGTCCTCCCTGCGGTCGAGTGGCATTCCGAAAGACATACGTGAATGGGCGTACCTTCCGTTGAAGGTTGTGCATCTGGCCTGGCAACACGGCACCGTAAAAATCTACTGCCAATCATTAGCAGACCAGAGTTCCGCTGTGGCAACCCCTAACCAGGAAAAGCCAAAAGACAAACAACAACACCAGACACTAACATTTGTATATTCAAAATGTATCAGTGATTAAAAGAGATGTGGCACTTTGTTGCACTCTCATTGTACTCATAGCTTTAGGAAGAATATAGTCACCTTGATCTTTTGTCATAGGAGAACTATTTTGTCTGTAACACTTGCTTTCATTTTTTTCTTGTAATGAAATCAGAGTTTGAGGCTGAAGTAAAAAGGCAATTGTTAATAAGTTTTCTATTTAGACTACAATTCATTAATAGTTAAGACAGTGATAGAGCGATACCCTGCGAGCTAGAAATTAGAATTTATTTATTCTAGCAAACCTAGATGTACAGTTGTATAACAATGACTATTAAATGTTAAACTGCAGAGTTTTCTGTTTGGGTTCTTTCACAGTTTGAACTTTCTGCTTAACTTGGCCATCATAGTTCAGATTACAGATACCATAACAAACTTCAGTTGTTTTGAATGTGCCTTGAATTTCATACGTATGTACACACATACCACGGACTATCAGCAGAGATGACCAGATCAGGAATTTCATGTTTTGAAAACACAGCTTTAAGTATATTATTGATATTGGCACCTTCAGTGCATATTAAGATCTTAACCTAAAAAACATTGAATAATGTCATTTCACATCAGATACACCAGTCATGAAAATGAAACATATTTTAACTTTCAATACTTTCCATGGTAAGAAACCATCTCTTCTCTTGAATTACTATTACGATATGGCTTGCACACACAGTCGTGTCTAGCTTCTTTCTCATTTTAAATCAAACTCGTGCTCTTCCTTCAAGCTTCACATTTCCTAAATGTGATGCATATATTTTTGTCAACATTTCTTTCATTAGCTGCTTAGGGACTCACTTTATCTGCTTTAATTTATTCCTTCCAATAGTGCTTTGGATGTTTGTATTCTGACTTCCAGTCAGGGACTTCGGGAGGTGTACGCACTGTACTGATTTCAGTACAACTTATTTAGAAGAGGGGGTAGCTTTTTTAATAAAAAAAAAACAGCGCGGCTCCTTTAAGTTACATTTACATATCAGCCAGTCGGAATTGAGCTCACATACCAGCCAGTCGGAATTACATCATCATGTCATGTCTGGCTGGCTGGCTGCGAGCGGGAAATGTGCATAGTTAATCGCAAATGGATTATCGCTGTGGAAGGTGAACGGATTATCAGGTAAGGGGTTCTTGTGTGTCAGGGGTGCAGCTAGGATTTTCAAATTTGTACTCACAGCTCTCAAACTGCTAGCCCCCACCCCAGCCAAGCTACGGCCATTCTCATAATTCACGGTTCGCTCTTTTAGTGTTGATGAAGAGGCATTCGCTGTAATGCCTCTTCAGTAATTCAATATAGATTCACTCAAACTCAGTTCCTTGACTTGAAAATGAACCTGAAAGTCAGTTCTTTGAAAAATGCAGCAAGGTAGTTGGGGTAGAGGATTCAAGCTTTTGTTTTCTGTAACTAAGGTACAGGTTTTGAGTTTGAGTAAATTACTAACTACCTGCTACCCCTAACTAGGGTGTTTCATTCACACACACAACCCTACCTACTTCTTAGTGCAAGAAATATGGACAAAGCCTAAAATAAACAGGGACAGATATTAAATAATGCTCTCGTGAACTTAGAAAGTTGCTAGCACAGGATTTGTGCTAGTATAAGAAAGTTGCTAAAATAACAGTTTTTGGGCTAGTATGAATTTTTCTAAAGGACAAGAAGTCTGAAACTCAAATGTCTGTCATTATTTAGCAACTTCAGCCTTCAAAGATTTTCTAGAAAATCACAAAATGTATGAGGAACAGACAAAAAATAGGGGGCAAAAATCTGGACATTCTGCAAAATTTGGACAGTTGAGAGGTCTGCTACCTACCTACCACACACACACACACACACACACACACACACACACACACACACACACACACACACGCACGCACACACACAGACACACACACACACACACACACACACACACACACACACACACACACACACACACACACACACACACACACACCTCTCAACCTCTTAGAGCAACAAACCCATAAATAAAAATGAGGCAAAGGCCCAAAAATAAGGACATTTTTTTTTAAATATTGCTCTTATAAACTTAGAAAGATAATAGAATAGTAGTAGGTCTTGCATTAGTGCGGATTTTCTGAAAGGTATGAAATCTGAAACTCAAATGTCTGCCATTATTTTCTAACTTCAGTCTTTAATGATTTGCCACTAATTTGCCAGAAAACCGCAGTTTTATGAAAAACGGACCTAAAATGTAATGCAAAAATATAAAATTGCCAGACAATACAGCTGGGAACCTGTCAAAGAAGGGACACCATTTTAATATGAGGACTGTTAACTTGAGCAGCTGACAAAATTAGAGAATCTACATCCATTTCTGAAATAAAAGTAATGTATAACTCTGATCATTACAGTTATTTATAATTGTAAATCCTCCACGTTTTCTTCCAAAATTGCTATTTTGCGGAGGGATTATTAGGGGGAGAGCAACATTTTGGGCCAAAATTGGGGACAGTTGAGAGGTTTGGATATTCCTAATTCTACAAAGCGATTTATTTGCACATACCTTTCAACCTCTTAATGCAGGAAATCTGGACAAGGCCAAATATATTGGGGGAACATACAAACAGTACTAAAAATTGATCTTGTATAAACATAAGACAGTTAATAGAATAACAGGTCTTGCTTTAGCATGCATTTTTCTGAAGATTATGACGTCTGAAACTTAACGTTGGTCATTATTTAGTGACTTAATTCCTAAATGATTTGCCAGAAAAGTTTTATTTTGCATTTTACAGCATGAACACCAATAAATATCTGCTAAACAAAGCAATGCAGTCTCACAATAAAACTAGACTTAGCATTTAAACTTCTCTGCCCTTGAAATTCACATTCATTGAAACAGCATTGAAACTCACATTCAAAGAAAATATATTTTGCCAGTGGCAGATAAAGATGAACTTTGGGCTGTTTTCAAATTATAGGCCCCTTGCACATGAAACATGCACGTGCTCTTTGATATACCTTTCTGATTGTATTAAATTATATTCCTTGTACAAATCAGTATAGTTGTTAGAGAGTGTTTTGAATTTATTGTTTTGAACATTTTCCAGTAAACAATGAAACAAAATGCATGCACCAATAATGACAAAACAGCCCAATTCAGAACATTTCCATCATAAAAGTCTACTCAAACTTCTACAGTCTACCAGTATCAGTAAATATGCACAATCTCTGAACTAGTAAAAGCCATCTACATAATTCCACTTTAAAGAAATCTGTAACTAATGAAGAGGCTGCTGCTAGCAAACAACTTTATATTTCACGGTTTCATCTACAAATAAAGTGCCTGTTGCCCTTGAGGAATAAATTGCCTATGTTGCATTAAAAAAATTATACGCTAGTAATATTGCAATAGGGAATGGTTGGCAAACTAATAACAGGTTCATAGTTACTACTAGATATCTTCGCCAAAAAGGACTACAGCGTCCACCCCCTTTACAACACAGTACAGTATCAGCAGTGCATCTACCTTCTGTGGGAGAAGAACCCACAGACTTCTGCATCAAAAGCAAGCACACTACCTGTTGTGCTATTAACAGTACAAGCAGACTCAGCATAAGCAGCACTAAACTGTAGTTCCCATGCAGCTCTCAGCTCCTTGTAAAATGTACTTGACCCTCAGCTGTATCTCTGAACTTTGCAGCACAAGAAATCTGGAAAAAGCCAACATTTACTGGGGGGGGGGGGGAGGCGGACAAAAGGCCAAAAACCAGGGACACATTTTAAACATTGTTTGTATAATTTTAGAAAGTTGCTAGAATAAAATGCTGTGTTACCACCATGCATGTCTTAAACCCAGAACCATATGCACTACAGTCAGTGCAACATACCACTGTGCTAAATCAGCAGTTTGAAAAATGGGAAGACTGAAACTTAATGGCTATCATTTAGATAGCTCTCAATCTCTTAGCACAAAAAACCTGGACAAACAAAGCCAATAATGAGGGAATACAAATTCAGTTCTCACTTCACACCTTAGCACAAAAAAACCTAGACAAACAACAAAAACAATAATGGGGGAATCTGTACATTTCCCCAACATTCAGTATAACAAAAAAAATATTTCTCCTGTTGCAGAAACTGGTGACCTGCAGAACAAGATCTGTGAAGTGTTAACAGTTCTTGGGTTGCAATGCTACCTCTGACACCTCAGGAAGAGCTTGGGCAGGGTGTGCCAGTGTTCATAGCATAAGACTAGAGATGACGATCTTTACAAAAGCCTGGAAGCTTTATATTTTCTTTGGCTTGAGTTGTAAAATAACTCTGAATAGCTTATAAATGGCTCTGAGAGGAATGTTTATGATCATCATTCAGGGATAAAATACCAGCACACCTGCTATAGAAGATGTTTAAGATACTTGTGTTCCACACTGCTGCTATCATAACTCTCAATTTTTCAGATTTTCACAGAATGTCCAGATTTGTGCTTCATATTTTTGGTCTGTTTTTCATAAAATGTATGTTTTTCTGGCAAATCATTTAGTATTGAAGTCACTAAATTATGACGTACATTTAAGTTTCATGCTTTATATTATTCAGAAAATACATGCTAACATAGATCATATGATTCTAGCAACCTTCTAAGTTTATAAGAGCAGTATTTTAAATATGTCCATATTTTTTGTGCCTTCTTCCCCCATTATTTTAGGCTATGTCCAGAATTATGTAAAGAACTGGAGCGGTATGGCTGATACTGTATCTCAGTGGGATAGGAAAACATCATCACTTCCATATGTTTAGCATGACCAATACAAAAAGGCTTGAAATGGATTCTGGGAAGGAGAAAAGAAAACACTAAAACATGATCTCATTAATATGTCAGGTCCCATGACAGCTACATTGTGGAAAACATATTAAAATCTTTTAAGAAGAACCTAGAGTTATTTTAATGACTGAGAAAACAAAGATATAATGAAAAACACACATTTTTGAGTTAAGCTGTGGAGTTTTCCTTTAAAGGCATGCAAAGGGAATTTTAACATCATACGATGCAATTGTCATAATGAACCACATTAACTTGAAAGCATAATTACAACATATTGTGAAAAGTGTTTTCTTCTTTGAAAAATAATGATATATAAAAACAGTTGGGCTCCTTTCTTTATCGTTCAGATGTGGTCGGTGTGGGATGATCAGTTCTCTTGGGATGGTAAGTAAACCATAATGTACAGAAGCAGGAGTCATGTGGCCCTTTGCGCACGATTGCAGGGTGTGGATATTTCGGGGAGTATTCTAAGTTATTTCTGAGGTGAGCACAATCATCAATGTAATTAAGAAGCGAATTAATTACAGGCTCTGTCTACTATTTCTGTATCACTGTCTGCAAAGTAACCTGGGCACAGTCTCCAAAAGTGGCTCCATGCGCTTTGTGTTACAAGCCACAATGTATTCCCGCATTATTGGCTTTGTTTGTCCAGGTTTTTTGTGCTAAGAGATTGAGAGCTATCTAAATGATAGCCATTAAGTTTCAGTCTTCCCATTTTTCAAACTGCTGATTTAGCATAATGGTATGTTGCACTGACTGTAGTGCATATGGTTCTGGGTTTAAGACATGCATGGTGGTAACACATCATTTTATTCTAGCAACTTTCCAAAATTATACAAGCAATGTATAAAATGTGTCCCTGGTTTTTGGCCTTTTGTCCGCCCCCCCCCCCAGTAAATGTTGGATTTTTTCAGATTTCTTGCACTGCAAAGTTCAGAGATACAGCTGAGTGTCAAGTACATTTTACAAGGAGCTGAGAGCTGCATGGGAACTGCAGTTTAGTGCTGCTTATGCTGAGTCTGCTTGTACTGTTAATAGCACAACAGGTAGTGTGCTTGCTTTTGATGCAGAAGTCTGTGGGTTCTTCTCCCACAGAAGGAAGATGCATTGCTGATACTGTACTGTGTTGTAAAGGGGGTGGACGCTGTAGTCCTTTTTGGCGAAGATATCTAGTAGTAACTATGAACCTGTTATCAGTTTGCCAACCATTCCCTATTGCAATATTACTAGCGTATCATTTTTTAATGCAACATAGGCAATTTATTCCTCAAGGGCAACAGGCACTTTATTTGTAGATGAAACCGTGAAATATAAAGTTGTTTGCTAGCAGCAGCCTCTTCATTAGTTACATATTTCTTTAAAGTGGAATTATGTAGATGGCTTTTACTAGTTCAGAGATTGTGCATATTTACTGATACTGGTAGACTGTAGAAGTTTGAGTAGACTTTTATGATGGAAATGTCCTGAATTGGGCTGTTTTATCATTATTGGTGCATGCATTTTGTTTAATTGTTTACTGGAAAATGTTCAAAACAATAAATTTAAAACACTCACTAACAACTATACTGATTTGTACAAGGAATATAATTTAATACAATCAGGAAGGTGTATCAAAGAGCACATGCATGTTTCATGTGCAAGGGGCCTATAATTTGAAAACAGCCCAAAGTTCATCTTTATCTGCCACTGGCAAAATGTATTTTCTTTGAATGTGAGTTTCAATGCTGTTTCAATGAATGTGAATTTCAAAGGCAGAGAAGTTTTAATGCTAAGTCTAGTTTCATCGTGAGACTGCATTGCTTTGTTTAGCAGCTATTTATTGGTGTTCGTGCTGTAAAATGCAAAATAAAACTTTTCTGGCAAATCATTTAGGAATGAAGTCACTAAATAATGACTGATGTCTATTAACTGTCATACAAGATCAATTTTTAGTATTGTTTGTATGTTCCCCCAATATATTTGGCCTTGTCTAGATTTCCTGCATTAAGAGGTTGAGAGGTATGTGCAAATAAATCGCTTTATAGAATTAGGAATATCCAAACCTCTCAACTGTCCCCAATTTTGGCTCAAAATGTTGCTCTCCCCCTAATAATCCCTCCGCAAAATAGCAATTTTGGAAGAAAACGTGGAGGGTTTACAATTATAAATAACTGTAATGATCAGAGTTATACATTACTTTTATTTCAGAAATGCATGTAGATTCTCTAATGTTGTCAGCTGCTCAAGTTAACAGTCCTCATATTAAAATGGTATCCCTTCTTTGACAGGTTCCCAGCTGTATTGTCTGGCAATTTTATATTTCTGCATTACGTTTTTGGCCCGTTTTTCATAAAACTGCATTTTTCTGGCAAATTAGTATCAAATCATTAAAGACTGAAGTTAGAAAATAATGGCAGACATTTGAGTTTCAGATTTCATACCTTTCAGAAAATCTGCACTAATGCAAGACCTACTACTATTCTATTATCTTTCTAAGTTTATAAGAGCAATATTTAAAAAAAATGTCCTTATTTTTGGGCCTTTGCCTCATTTTTATTTATGGGTTTGTTGCTCTAAGAGGTTGAGGTGTGTGTGTGTGTGTGAGTGTGTGTGTGTGTGTGTGTGTGTGTGTTTGTGTGTGTGTGTGTGTGTGTATGTGTGTGTGTGTGGTAGATAGGTAGGTAGCATACCTCTCAACTGTCCCAATTTTGCAGAATGTCCAGATTTTTGCCCCATATTTTTGTCTGTTCCTCATACATTTTGTGATTTTCTAGAAAATCGTTGAAGGCTGAAGTTGCTAAATAATGACAGACATTTGAGTTTCAGACTTCATGTCCTTTAGAAAAATTCATACTAGCACAAATCCTGTTATTTTAGCAACTTTCTCATACTAGCACAAATCCTGTTCTAGCAACTTTCTAAGTTCACGAGAGCATTATTTAATATCTGTCCCTGTTTATTTTAGGCTTTGTCCATATTTCTTGCACTAAGAGGTAGGTAGGGGTGTTTGTGTGAATGAAACACCCTAGTTAGGGGTAGCAGGTAGTTAGTAATTTACTCAAGCTCAAAACCTGTACCTTAGTTACAGAAAACAAAAGCTTGAATCCTCCACCCCAACTACCTTGCTGCATTTTTCAAAGAACTGACTTTCAGGTTCATTTTCAAGTCAAGGAACCGAGTTTGAGTGAATCTATATTGTATTACTGAAGAGGCATTACAGCGAATGCCTCTTCATCAACACTAAAAGAGTGAACCGTGAATTACGAGAATGGCCGTAGCTTGGCTGGGGAGGGGGGTAGCAGTTTGAGAGCTGTGAGTACAAATTTGAAAATCCTAGCTACACCCCTGCTTCCAGTGGTTGCTTTCCGAGTCTTTTAACAAAATTATGTACTCACAGTTCAAAAAAGGTTAATATCTATAGAACCAGAAATGTTATTATAATGTGTAAATGGCAAATTGCTCAGCACAAATTAAAATGTGCAGTGGTCACATTTCTTAGATACTCTGTATTAATCTGGATTTGTATAACTTATAATAAACACAATAAATTTTAATTTTTGTAATGCACAATGAAGGACAATACATGAATCCAAAACAACGAATAAGTTACAAAAATAGCAAGAAAACTGAGCACAAGCAGAGCTGGGGATCACAATGATATAAAAAAATCTGTTCTTTTTCAACAAGCCGCTGTAGTACAATATAACCTATTATTAAACAAGATACAACACAAACAGATAAGCACTTTCTTCTCTGCTCTGAGACGAAAGCACTTATCTGATTGTGTTGTATCTTGCTTAATAAAAGTTTTCATTGTACTACAGCGGCTTGTGGAAAAAGAATGGATTTCTTGCATCATTGTGATCTCCAGCTCTGCTTGTCCTCACTTTTCTTGCTACTTAAGGACAATACATGAAAATAACTTCTCAGCCCAGTGCATGCCACTGGCTAATATGCTGCAACAGGTTAATTTTTTATCTTGTTGGTGGTAGCATTGCAGTGAAATGGATCTCCACCCTGCCCAGGATGGGTGAGCCAGCACTGACCACTCATTCTTACCCTTCATTGCCAATTTCTCTACCAGCCAGATGACTTTATGATTCTGGGTAATTTGTAATAAGCTGAACTTTATCCATCAGCATCATAGGATCACAGTCAGCTTTGTAATTCTGATTTTACCATTATTCCTTTTCAGCTGGAGAATATTTTTCCCTGCCTTTTCAGGAACTCAGTCAGTCCCATGCTTTTCTTGGGTCTGATTCCATACTGGTGTACTGTCAGCTATATTCACAATGCCATCATGAACCTCAATTATCTGTGCAGTCACTCTCTAAGACATTTCAGTTGCTGAAAAGTATGAGCAGTAGTCTCAGAAATCTGTAACTTCCCATAAATGAGATAAAAGTACTCAGTTTGGAATTTATATAATCAAGCCTTACATGCAGACATCCTTGATTTGCATCATGTACAGAAGAACTGAGGGGAGTCCATGAGGCCGGTCGTGATCGAAGGGAAGCTCCCCCAATACTTTGATCCTGAAATGACAGATACCACTTCTTCAGTTGTATGAAGTGGAGAGTTGCAAACCTTGAGCTTTAATCAAGTTTTGGGATCTATAATATCTTTAGTATAATAACTGTGATTGTGAACCATTCGCTACTCTCTATTTCTGAAGCATACTTATTTTCTGTATTGGTTTAACTCCTTCTCAGTTCTATCCATAAAGATACTGGAGCTTTTCTTGGAGCAGTCATTACAGATAACAGTTCAGGATCTACCTAAATATGATAAATGCCTGGTAAACAACATACTTTAATCAACAATATGTATTCTTTTAAATCACCAGGATAAATATTTTTGATTTATACTTTGACTGAATATTTGTACCATAATCACTCAGCACTGTCCTTACTCTTTGTATATGAACATCTTGCATATTACATACAGACAACTGTAACCTGCATTGTATTAATTTTACCTCTACTTTGTAAGTATTGTACCTTATTTCAATTATGCTCTGTAACTCCAGAGCTGTGGCTGAAATAATTCCTGTTTAGATCACTCTATCCCTGTCAACAAATAATAACTAAACAAATAAATAAATGCCAAGCCAATGACAATTCAGACAACCTAATGTTTTTCAGCTATATATGGAAGTGAATCAATCATCCTTTAGTTTTACATCATTCTAATAATAAACATACAGTTTAAGACAATGAGCACTTCCACATCAGTCTCCACCTCCTCTTTAAACACTCTGCTTACCTCCCCTCATCATCACATTTATTCTACCCTATTCCATCACTCCTAACTCCAGACCCCACTCACTTTAATACATCCCTCCCAACAATACCACTCCATCAAAATACCTTAACCTCATCACCAGAAATCTATGTAGTATATGTACTAAAGTAACTGACTGCATTCCTGGATATCTCTATACTCCCCTGGCATCTTAGCCATCACAGGAAAACTGGTTTAAACCAAATATTAGTGCCATACTGAAATGCTTCCCCTGGCTACAACACAATTAGATTAGACAGGTTAAAAAAGGCAAAGCATGCAGTATAGTTCTCCTTTAACTCCTACACCACCTCTCAATTTACCAGATTATTCCCAAACTTCCACATTGCCAAAGTACTTATTATCCTCCTAAATTTAAATAGGAATAAGAGCTAATGCATGATCATACTATATATACCCCAGTTAACAATATGCCTATACTACAAGACATTTTCTCCTGGACAAATAGAACCATCTGCAATGAAACCATCATCCTGGGTGATGTCAATATTGACTGGTAATCCTGTCCCTGGACTACCTTTCCTCCAGCATAAGTTTATTTGGTTTTACACGTATAACATCACAACCAGTTAGAGCAACAAGCATGAGAAAGGTACCATCCTTGACTGGATATTGGTATCCCAGTAAATATAAGTCTGCCAGTCACTTTCTAATACTCTTAAGTGACCATCTCCCTGCTTACACCCATAAAAAAAACATACCCACCAGCCTAAAAGCCATGAATGAAAGGCAGACACATAACCTTTCTAATTTCAACTGTCAGCCATTTAATGATGCATTACTGACTATGAACTGATTTCAACTAAAATCCCTACCGCTAGATGAAGCCATTAACCATTTCAGCACAGTATTTCTGAACAAACGTAATAGTTTAGCCCTGTTGCCTATAAAAAGAGTCAAAACAATTCACATACTTTGGCTTATTAAACAAACTAAAACCCTAATGAAGAATAAGGACATAGCTTGGAAACAATGGCAGAAACATAAACCAACTGAACACCTTCTAACCTTTAGGCAATTTCATCACTTAGTCAGAAAACAGGAAAACAACAAAAACAAAATAGTGTGCTTACCTTCAAACTAACCACAAGTACAACACCCTAAATTTGGTCTTTTACCAACTTTCTACTGAATCCTGGTAGAAAAAAAGGCCCTAATCCCTCTCCAAACAATCCATTGCAACAAACTGCAGCTTTATTCAATACTTGCCTTATAGACTGCATCAGTTCCCTAACTATAAATTCAGCTTCATCATCCAACCCCTTCATCCCAAGCTCCTGCAATCTCTCCCCTCGCCACCACTCCTACAGCTCATCCTCAATATTCTCCACCCAAACAAATTCCACACACCACTTCCCCTAACTCATCCTAAGCTACCTCTCCCCTGTCTGTTACCTCAAACCAGTCATCACTTCCATGCAAAAAAAAAATACTTCTTAAACTGTCTCCCTTGCAAATGACAACCTTCCCCATAATATTTTAAACTAGCTACTCATGTCATAGTTTACCCAGTTAGTATTTTCATCAATAGATCCATACTCGAATCCCATGTTCTCTCCATATAGAAAAAGGCTCATATCATCCCTCTTCACAAAGGTGGAAGCTCACACGATGTCGCTAACTTCTGCCCAATAGCAGTACAGTTCCCTCTGTAAGCTACTAGAAAAATGCATCCCCACCCAGCTGCTGCAACATATCCTATAAACCAGCTGTTAACCCCCGCTTAGCATTTTTTCAGGCCTTGTCAAACTACAACTTCCACCCTTTCATCTGTCATGAACACCAAAAACAGTAACCAGACACAATCACTGGGTCCACGCACCCAGTACAAACTAATGGCAACTGACAAAAAATCTTGCTGTAGGTAACAATAAAGGCTGTCCTCCACCTGTACGTGTATAAGAAGACGAACTGACCAAAGGATATTTCCAAAATCTTGCAAACTCTTTATTAAAACACACCGTCTCGATATAAAATAGATTGAGCGTGCTTTCGTCTCCTATCGTAAGACTTCATCAGAATCTACAATTAAACACATTAATTCTGTTTAAATACTCACATAATTAACCAATTGTTGCTTAATTGTTGTTTAGTCATTTGAATACAATTGATTCAAATTACAATTGACCCTTAACTGTGAACCACATTCAACTCCTCCATACATTAAAAAAACTATCACTCAGCAATTCCACGCTGAAATGGTTCCAATCCTACCTGTCCAATAGGCAACAGGCTGTTCTATGGCAGGACAAATTATCCACATGCCTACCTGTTACACTTGGAGTTCCCCAAGGATCTATTCTTGGCCCTCTTCTCTTCACCATCTTTGTTAATGACCTGCCCACAATCACCCCCCATGCCACATACATTCAATATGCAGATGATTCGACTATCATCAGCACTGCCTCCAACCTGGCAGACCTCACTGCTTCAACCCAAGACACCTTCAACCTAATAGAAAAATGGTTCTCAAGTCGTCAACTACTTCTCAACCCCAACAAAACAAAACTACTTACTTTCTCACCCACTAACAAGACTCTTCCCCCCACCTTCTCTATTACATCCTCCAATGGAATCACTATATCACCAGAAGCTCACACAAAGCTATTAGGTGTTACCATTGATAACTCCCTTAAATTTGACACCCATTTCAATCTAACCATCAAAACCGTCAATAAAAAGCTTGGCTCTCTCTATAAAGTAAAACACTTTCTCACTCCTCATACTAAAATTACAATTGTCAGCACACACCTACTATCAACTCTTTTCTATGCCTCCCCCTCTTTACAAACCTAAACAAGACAACCCTTAACAAACTTGCTTCTTGTTACAATCACATAGCTAGATTTGCCACAAATTCCACCTTTAGAACGCACCACTGCACTAACTTGAAGCAACTAGGGTGGTTCGAGTTTTCCAGCCAACTCCATTTCAACCAACTCAAAACGGCTCACCAGATACTGTATCACCCAGAGAAAACACCAGTTCTGAAAAACATCATTCACCCCTATATTAACCTACAATCTTTACGCTCCTCCAAAAAGATCTTAGCTCAAACTACCAAAGCCAATAATTCTGCTGGGGATTCTCTATTCTCAAACTTTGTAGGTAAAATGTGGAACTCCCTACCGACCATGCTCACCTCAGAACCTTCACTCCTACAATTCAAAAAAAAGCTTAAACCCCATCTCAATACTCTCTGGCAATGTCCCTGTTCCAAACCTGATTAACCACTATCATTTACCCTTCTCTTACCTCACTATCCTTAACGCTTTTAACAAGGCGCCTTTGTAACTGACCTATGTTTTTTTTTATATGCTGCTGTTATTTCTTTCCCAAGATGTGATGTATCTTTATATTGTATTTAGAACTCAACTATCTTCCTTTTTTGCATTAACAATGTTCATATGTCTGTTATGTACCTGGAGCTTTTCTCCCCGGGCCTCCGCTGAAAATGGACATGTATCCAGTCGGACTCTCCCGGTTAACAAATGTAAAATAAAATAAATAAATAAACTAAAAAAACTATATGCACTCTGTTGTTATTTTCACTATCTGCAGCTATCATACAGCCATGAAATCTTACATACCTAAAAATGTATGTATATATTTTTATATGAATATAAATTAATTACATGTGTATTAAAAATATAAAAATATATAAAAAACATACTTCCATACAAATTAATTCTTATATATAGACATAAACAAACCATAAAATCTTGAAGGCAGTTAATATGGGCAACAATTTTCTTCATATTGTTAGTGATATATATGACAAACCCTATTACAAAAACATATATACTGTTTACTTAATAAAATGTCTATATATATAAAAAATATACCTTACAATTTTTATTAGTCACCTTCTATGTTAAGTATATTGATTAAATATCTTTTAAGTAGTAATTATAATAAAATCAAAAATTATATAAATATATTAAATATCCTAAAATGTTTAATAAATACATGAATTTAAAAACGTATGTAGGAATTAAATATTATTATTTTATATATTTTATGTATATATATGTCCTTGTACCAAGGAATAATCTCTAAATAATTAAAATAGTACTGGTATGTTACTAAAAAATGTTCTGTAAATGTACTTTGCTCCTTTACCACCCAGTCATGACAACATAATAACTATATAAACTACTACCTAACTATCTACAAATTCTATAGTGATTAATAAGGACCCACTTCCCATTTCTTCTTTCTAACATGGTTTGATGCCAATATTTTTAAGGCAGGTTTGATTGAAATATGGTCATTCATTCCTGGATATACACAAGAGTCCAGTCTAATCTGCCAAATCATCTCTCGGTATTCCAGGAAAGTTTCCCAATCACCTCTCCTTTCCTTTTGTTTCACTACCTCCAGTACCCAAAATTTTATATCCATATTCTGACAAGCTGTTGAATGCCTATAAAGTGCATTATTCTCATTATTTTTGTTAATGTCCCTGATATGTTCGTATATATGGGTTTTCAGATGTCTTTCTGTCTTGCCTATATAATATCCCCAGCATGATAGACAATAAGCTAAATAAACCACTCCTTTTGTGTAACAACTTGTATAGGTATGACTTTTAATTGTAAAATTAATGCTGGGTATATTAATATCCTTTCTACAGGCAATATATGAGCATTGTGCACACCTCCCACATTTACGTGTGCCCACCTTTAGTGATGCCCCTTCTTTTTCTTGTACCTTCTTTTTCTCCAAGATGTTCTTCAAGTTCCTATTTCTTCTAAAGGTGTATTTTAGTTGCTGTTGAAATATGTTTATTCTCATGGGCATTGTTTTAAACATATTCCAAATCCCATTAATGCCCTTCTTTAACCAACCTATGTCAGAATAATAAGTTAAAATTAACCGGGGTATTTCCTTATCTATTGTTTTGCTTATTTCCATATTATTATCCTTATTTGTGTCGTACTCATTATTCATACTTGTGTCCATACTGGTGGCATTATTAAATACCCCTTTGTCATACTGTCCATTCACCAATAATGGCCTCTATCTACTATTACGTTTCTTAATTATTTCTTTTTTAGTGTTTTCCACCATATTATTGGGGTAATCTCTTTCCTTAAACATCTCCTGTACAACATCTAGTTCATTTATAAAATCACAAAACTCTGTTGTCATTCTGGATACTCTGATCATTTGTCCTTTTACTATATTTCTTTTTATATGGTAAGGATGGTCACTTTGGTAATGCAGGTATGAGTTTGAGTAACATTTCTTTCTGAAAATTTTTGATTTATATGCTTTTTTCTTATAATCTTTAATAATCATTACATCTAAGTAATGTACTTCATCCTTATTACTCTCATATGCAAATTTCAAAAAATTAGTACTACTATTTACATATTCCATAAATTGTTCAATTAGTTCTTTTCCTCCATTCCATATAATAATTATGTCGTCCAGGAATCGAAAATCCCTTATTATATGTTGTTGAAAATTTGACCCAAAAATATATGTTTTCTCCCAAAACAACATTATTATATTTGCATAAATGGGTGCACATGCTGAACCCATGGCAACTCCGTCCAGTTGATGATAAATATCTCCTTGAAAATAAATAAAGTTATATTTTAAAACTAATTCCATATTTTCCAAGACTAGTCTGAATTCTTCTGGGTTCAGCATGTTAAACACAGCAATCATTTTTTTCAAACCATTCCATACCTTCCTTATGTGGAATTACAGAAAACAAATCTTTTACCTCAATTGTTAAAAATAAATATTCTTCGTGAAATGGTATTGTACTGAATTTCTTCAGGAAATCCCAGGAATCAATCAAAATGTGTACATAGTTGAAATAAAACCTTTTTAACTTGGTATCCACATATATGCCAAGAGGTTGGGTTTTTGATCCCCTAGATGTAACTATTGGTCTCATTGGGGGATCTGTTATACCCTTGTGTATTTTAGGAATACCAAAGATTTCAGGTATGACTGGTTTAGGGACTCTAAGAAAATTGTATAATTCCACATCTATAAGCCCCTGTAACAAGTTATCCTCTAGTATTAAATTTATTCTTTTGTACAGAATATTCAGTTCATTCATGGAAATAATATGATACCTACTATCAACATCTAAACTTTTTTGCATTCTCTCGGTATAATCCCAGCTGTCCATCAGTACCACCCCACCCCCCTTGTCAGGTTTCATAACTCTAATGTTCTTGTTATTGCTAAGTTGTTCTAAAATAATCCTTTCTTCCTCTGAAAGATTAGCTGTTATTTTATGTCTCTTCTTGTATCCATCCCTAATCATTTTGATGGTACATACTTCAAAATTGTGTATATCCTGCTGCAAAGGGGGGTTGTATGTACTACTTTTCTTTAATACTTTATTTTCATAAGTCAAGTTGTCTTGGTATATAACTGCTAAGTTCAGCTTCCTTGTGAACAGTTTTATATCTAGCACTATCTCTTCTATCTTAGGTATTCTAGCTGGTACAAAGGTGAATCCCTTTGTAAAAAGTCTAAAGAATTCCTGAGTAATCTCCATGTCTGTGTAATTGAATATGTTAAAATTGTTATAACTATGTATAATAGTATTATTTTTATCACCTAATGCTTCTTCATTAGTAACTTCTTGCCTTGATTCTTCCATTAATAATAGTTCATTTTCTAGTCCACTAATTCTTCCGGTAACTAAGGACAATGAATGTAGTTGTTGTGTAATAAGCCTTTTTTCTGGGGTTGATGTTAATGGTCTTTCAGTCATCTCCTGTCCCATCCTCTCCTATTGTATCTTCCTACATAATTCCCTGTCACTTCTGCATATGATTGCTGCCCATTCCGATTCCTGATTCTTTCTGACCTCCTCACCTCCTGTCTTACTTCTAAAGGGTCTTCTAGTTCATCTATTACATCTATTTCAGTAACATCTATCTGATAGTTCATTTTTTTGTCATTCCTTTGTTCTACCCTATTATATGGGTGTGTTTCATTCTTCCTGTTGTCCATTTGATAATACTGTTTTCCTATTCCATTATATCTTTTTGAATTGTGAATGAAATAAGCCTTTCCCTTTTCGTAATCCCCTATATCCCGCTCTAACTTCTCCATTTTCCTTTTATAATTTTTTGCAATGATATTATCTACTTCCTGAAGTGTTTTACAAAAAATATTTTTGTACTCAGTCACTGTAAACAGTAAATCGCTAGTTATCTCTGATTTCAAAATGTCTATTTCCCTTTTACATACTTCAATTTTTTTAACATTATTCTCTATCATAACCTTCAAGATTGCAAGCCCACATTCATTGAGTATGTTTGAAACAATTTTAAAAAATTCCATGTCATTAGCTGTATTATTAGGAAATGTATTCAGTCTCAGGCCCTTAGGCACTATTTTTTTGTTCAATACATTTAGTTAAATAAAAATTGTCCAAATTTAGGTTTTTGTACCTGTTAAGTTGAACCTGAAATAGTTTGCATTTGTCCTTAAATCCAGTATTGGTTGGTAACCTCCTTTCGGCTTCTGCATAATTCGCCGAAAATGATTTTTCCAGCCATTCTTCAAAGTCAATGTTCCTATAAGTATCCAACCTCCTGTCGCTGGGTAAATGGTGCTCTTGATGTGTCCTACGACTTGGTCTAGATAGACCAACAGTACTTCCACTGCCCATAGAACCTCGCTGCCGCTCGCCCTCACTTGGGTTCCGATGTTCGGAACTTCCTCCTTCCTTCTGTTTGGTTGACGTCACTTCCTTGTCAGCGTTGCCAGGACTACGCTGAGCACAGGGAATCGTTGCATTCAAATCTAATCCCAGCAATGGATTAGAAACATTAGAAAAGTTAGAAACATTGTTCTGGTTCTGTGAATGATTCTGTATAAGCTTGATCAGTTCGCTCAAAAGGGATTGCTCATTCATCCTTGGGGACTCCTCGAAACCAAACAGCTGAAACTAGTAACCAGACACAATCACTGGGTCCACGCACCCAGTACAAACTAATGGCAACTGACAAAAAATCTTGCTGTAGGTAACAATAAAGGCTGTCCTCCACCTGTACGTGTATAAGAAGATGAACTGACCAAAGGATATTTCCAAAATCTTGCAAACTCTTTATTAAAACACACCGTCTCGATATAAAATAGATTGAGCGCGCTTTCGTCTCCTATCGTGAGACTTCATCAGAATCTACAATTAAACACATTAATTCTGTTTAAATACTCACATAATTAACCAATTGTTGCTTAATTGTTGTTTAGTCACTTGGATACAATTGATTCCAATTACAATTGACCCTTAACTATATGCACTCTGTTGTATTTTCACTATCTGCGGCTATCATACAGCCATGAAATCTTACATACCTAAAAATGTATGTATGTAAAATGTATATATATATTTTGAACACCAAAAACATGGCAAGAGTCAGTGCCAAGATAGTCTCTGTGCTATCCTTTGACCTGTATTAAGCTTTTGACATGGTCTCTCACCCAAAACATTTGCAACAACTATCAAGCATTGGTCTATCTACTCCTGCTCTAAATTGGTTCCATAGCTATTTATTTGATAGACACCAGCCAGTAAAATAGCAAGACTGTCTAACCCTTACCTCCTTAACACCACTGGACTATCACAAGGTTTCATCTTTGGACCTCTCTTTTTCAGTATCTTTAGCAACATGTTCCAGCCAAGCCTCTCTTATCCAAAATGTTGATGACTCCACACTTTTATGCTCCTCTAATAGCCTGTCACATCTCTTACAAATAACACAAGAATCCTTCACCTCAGTTGAGACCTAGCTTTGCAATGCTCAACTTGTTTTAAATGCCAAAATAACTATGTTTCTCCTCTTCTCCCCAAAAAACTACTATGACAATAAACAGAACTTTAAAATCTTTTCACTAAATAACATTGAAATAGAAGTAGTCCCCCATATGAAACTACTGGGTATGATAATTGATGTCAGTCTCAAAATCAGTCTTCACATCTAAAACAATATAAAAAACACACCAAAAAGTCAGCATGCCCTACTGCCACAAACATTTCTTAAGTTGAACCACAAAAATCACCCTTGGTGTTACATGCTTGATCCTTACAAACCTCTAAACCACACTAAAATCTAAACTCAAAGAATGCTATAATAAAATTGCAAAGTGTGCTTCTAGCTCAACACACTTCACTCACCATTGCACTGCTCTCCAGTCATTAAATTGGCTTGAATTGCCTCATCATCTCAACTACCTTCAGCTAATTACAACACATAACATAATTTATAAGCCCTCTGCTTGTCCTGCCCAAAACAACGCAGATCCCTTCAGCTCTAATAACAAACATCTTATCTCCAACTACAAACCCAGTAAATCTCCTAGTCACTGCCTTCTACTCCCACACTGTTACAAAAAATGGAACTCCATCCCACTACCCATTAGATGTAACTCCAGCTTAATTTCAAAGCCACTCTAAAGGAATTCCAGTCCAATGCTTGGCTCTGTTCTTGTTCCATTCCTTCCTAATCTTTTACCTACCTACCTACCTCCTTCTCCTCTGCTGGTAACTGCATTTTTCTGATCTGTATTTCCTGTTTTATTCTTAACTAGATATTGTGCTGATTCATTACCCTATGAACCTATTGTTTGAAGGTCTCTTTGTAATGTATCTTATCATTTTGTATCCTTGATTGTGAACTGTAAATGTTTCTTCTTCTCAAATATATTGTACATTTATATATCTGGAACATATTCTCCTCTACTGAAATTGGGTCTTCTAGGCACAGTTGGACTTTCCAAGGAAACAAATAACAATAAATAAAATAATAAATACATTTTCAAACAAAGTGACACTTTCTTTGAAAATTAGCTCAACAATTATTCCAGTCATCTTGTACTTTCCTCTTGGAGTGTTTGGCCAGCTATTAACAAACCTGAAAGTAGTCAAGCAACTCTTTATATGGTTTGCATGTGAGAAGAGAGATAGCCTATTGCCCTGATTCAATTAGCTCATGCCTATAAATTTTGCCTGTTTGTGTTTTGTGCCTGCTAAATGTCTACAAGAAGAGGTAGACAGAAAACTTTTTATTATACATTTCTGTGTGCAAGGCTATATTTGTTTATATTGTAGCAAGTGGCACTTACTGGAGCCAGTCACATTTGTTCAAATGCAATTATTTACAGTGCAAAAATGAAAATAATGTTCACATTTAATGATATTTCAAATTAGACATATATTTTGCATGTATTCCAGTTCAGGGTTTCTTGGTCTTGTTGTAAAGTCTGTTAATGAAATGCCAACATACATTAGGGTTTTCAGGTATTGAAGCTCTGGTCAAGTGAGGTCATATCCAGAATTAGGTTCCTGATGCTTCACAATTAAATGTATGGATAGACTTCCGATACTACACAGTTAAATCCACAGATAGGCTTCTGATAATCCACAGATAAATCCTCAGATATGTGTCTGGCACTCCACAGTTAAATCCACAGGTAGGCTTCTGGTAGTCCACAGATAAATCCACAGCTAGGCTTCTGGCACTGCACAGATAAATCCACAGATAGGCTTCTGATACTCTACAGATAAATGTATAGGTGGGCTTCTGTTACTCCACAGATAAATCTACAAGTTGGCTTCTGTTACTCCACAGTTAAATCCACAGGTAGGCTTCTGGTACTCAACAGATAAAGCCACAGGTAGGCTTCTAGTACTCTACATGTAACTCTATTGTTAGGCCTCTGTCAGTCTACAACTTCTTTTGTTTAGGGTTTCTCCAACAGTTTTCACTATTTGTCTTGGAAAAAAAAAACAACAAAGGCAAGCAACTTTGCCTTTTTGGTTTATAGGCCTTTTAAACAGTACTTTAGCAGCTGATTCAGATTAAACACATCAACTACTACTTTACTGCCATAACGTGTTCTGTATATGCATCACTATTAAATTCACAACATGTTATACGGTATATGCCCAGCACCTCAAAAAACATTTTTAACATCCTAGCAAGCCACTATGTCACATTATATTTAATTTTAAACTGCAATGTCAAATTTTAAACCTACAATGATACAAAGTTATCCAGAGGGAATTGCGATAATTCCTGTTCAACACATTAAGATACAGGCAGCATGGGAGAATTATTTTACTATTATTTGAAAAGTAAGTGACAATTATGACATACAATCACCAATTAGAGGGCAAAACACTGACTGTAATAGGTTATCATAATAAAGCCCTACTGTGAAAGAGGGACATTGATACTAAGTATATACAGCAGGATACAGGAGGAATCTGAGGGGGATCTTGTAGGAAGCCTTCTCGGTAAGGCTACGTCTGACAGCTCAGAGAACAAGGTAATGTTCACATGCAGCAATCTCCAGCCCATGTTAAGGAAATCAGAAAGGTACTTTGGGAGTTTGGGGGCATATTTACTGCTTGGCTAGAATTTACCCATCTGGTGAAACACTATATGGAAAAAGGTACCCAATAGCCAGTTATATATAAGCTACTTACAGAACACCTGAGCAAGTGTAGTAAACTGTAGAAGATGTTGGATCTGGGGTAAGTCAGCAACCCAGCAGTCTAATTGCCTCACCAGTATTTCTGCTACCAAAGAACAATACAGATTCTGTGTAGACTACAGGGAACTAAGTCAACGGCTCACCCCATACCTAAGACAGATAAAGCCTTAGAGTAGATGAGTGAGGCATGTATCTGACTGTTACTGACCTAACAATCACTGAACAGTATGCTTGGTACTTGCACATAGAAGATATATAAACTTACTAAAATGCCTTCTAGCATGAAAAAGTACACAACAACTTTCCAAGGGGTGGCAGAGCACATTCTGACAGGAGCTGCTTAATTATGCTCTTGCATCTGCAAATAATGCTGTAATCTACAGTTAATCTTGGCAAGAACATGATTGACATATTAGGTATGTTCTGATCAGAGTAAAAAGTGCAGAGTTTATTAAAAAGGCGAAGAAATGCCAGGTGGGAATGGCAGAAGTATCCTACCTTTGTAACATTAGAGGTGATGGCAAAATCCAGCCAGGGCCTGCCAAGACTGAGGCTGTTTAGGTGTAGTCTCCCTCCGCCAGAAAAAAGAGGTGAAATCATTCCTTGGAGCAACAGGGTATTATAGAAAGGTTGTCTCTCATTATAACACACTAGCCACCTTTTTTACATGCCTTACTTAAAAAAAGCAGCCTAGATAAGGTTATTTAAAGACATGCTTCTGAGGAACCATTCCAAAAATCCCAAGAAGGCCTTGAGTGAACATCTTTGACTAGCTTATATGATTAACAATAGTTTATTATGCAGCTAGATGCTTTAAACCACAGACTGCAAACTCTACATAGCAAGGGCTTTTCAAAGGAAGATGAACATTCAGTAATGTATATCAGTCATAGTATTCAGCCAAGAAAGGAATTGTATACAGCTGTGGAAAATTAAAGTTTGCGGAAAGTTTGGGCTCTCCATAAATGGTTACCCTACACATAAGGTGGAATTTCACAGTGGTTACAGATTGCAATCCCTGAAAGTGGTTATGTAATGACAGTGGGAAAACAGTAATATTCTCAGAGGGAATTCCGGATTACAGTCTTGCAACATAACAATCCGGCAACAGGAGTGGTACCAGTAATATAAATGTAATTGGTGTGTCAAGACAGGGAACTAGCTAAGGTAACTAATGAAATACAGTTTCTGTCCAAGGTATTTATCACAAGGAACTTGCAGTGTGGAAATGGTGAGAAATGTGAAACCTCTACACATTTGGCATTTATTTTAAGATGCTGCAAAGAAACGAAGCATGACAAGCTGTACAGAAGCTTTAATTTGTTTTTTACTAGTAGAAATGTGGTTGCGGTTTGAAAAGTGAAACTGTTTTCACAAATACAAACACATTAGCACATCTCAAGGATTCTTTGCCTGCTATTTCCTGCCAAAGCCTGTATTGCCTGATTTGGGGTTAGAAATTCTTATCTGCGTCACTGCCTTTTGCTGGAAGTTGTTTCAATTTAAGATATTGAGAATGCAGGAATTGAAGGGTATGGGTATCTTCACCTAATGTAAAAAAAAGTATTTGCCTAAAGGGACTATGCTAACTGAATATGTCCTTGCACTTATTCACTCATTATAAACCTTCTGAAATTTCTCAAATACAGTGACTCTTTCTTTGAAAATCATTTCAACAGTTATTTCACTCAGTCTGTGTTTTTCCTTTTGGAGTGCTTGGGAGACTGTTAGCAAGTGTGAGAGCAGTGACAAAATCTTATATGAACAACAGATGAGAGGTGAGATTGCCTGCTGCCCAAAGCCAGGGTGCTCATGCTATAAATGTTGCCGCTATATTTTTGCAAAAGCTAAACGGTCATAAAAGAAAAGACAGATGGAAGGCAGTTATCTTCAATTAATAGCAATGTTAGAACCAGCTTGTTCTTTGTTTTTCTTCTGCTATTTGTTCAAAACATTTTATTTTACATTGCTCCGTGCAAGATATATTTGTTTGTATATTATTTTTCAAATTGTATTGCCTAATTTTCTTAAGTAAAGAATTTCATTATTTTAACTCAGATACTTGTGGCTGGCAGATTATTGATATAGATAAGGGAAATTGCAGAAAACTGGTAAAATGTAAATGCTGGCGTGTATAATTTGAGGGGCAAAAGAGAGAGAGACTGCTTAGCTATGATCACTATATGCTAAGAGTATGGGCGGCTCATTTGTACAGTATTATGTTGTGGGTATGCCACACTGACCTGGCTGATGGCAGCATGTTACCTTAAAAGAAAGGGGAACAGTGGAACTGAGAAAGTATCGTCTACCCCACGTGGAAAACATTGTGTGTATGCAAATATCCAAATGTAAAGCAATTTTAGCCAAGATGCAGTTACTGTTGTTAAGATAGCACTGGCATGAGAGTGAGGTGGGTGATTTGATGAGAAGCCAGTATTCATATCTTTGCTCTTCTTCAGATGTTTGATGCAAAGCTGGTTGTAGCACAAGGTCATTTTCTATATACTTTTAAGACTGTGTATCTCTTCTGCACGTGTGTGTGTGTGTGTGTGTGTGTGTGTGTGTGTGTGTGTGTGTGTGTGTGTGTGTGTGTTTCTGTGTTAATATAATATATAATATAATATAATATAATATAATATAATATAATATAATATAATATAATATAATGTAATATTGTCAGTGGTCAGTTGTATGAATTTCAGGGCTACCTCTCACACACATATCAATTGACTTAACATTAAATCTGATTCTCTGAGTAATCTCCCCCTTGTCTAATCATTTCTGCTACCAAATGGTTCTGTCTCATTTAATTGAATCATGTATAAAGGCACAAGTGATTTGTAATGAGAAAGAAAAATCACTCAGTTATTTACCTTAAGCATCATTTTTGCCCCTTCTATGGCTCTGATATGTCTGTTGCATGCCCTCTTGAATGCTATTGCTTGCATATAATGCATATCCCTGTCCAAATGCTTTAATTATAGAATTCCTTTTAACTACTTTTGTTATCTGAATAATGTTCATGTACCCCACAAATATTCAAGTAAATTAGGTTGCCTTGTAACTGGGCTGCTGAAACCCAAGAACTCAAGAACTCAATTTTCAGCTCCAGGAGGAAGAGAGAAACAAATGCATGGAGGAATTAGGAAGCAAGTATCCTACAGAACTCACTGAAAGAACACAGAACTTTTTTATGATGGGATGATAGTCTTAGGAAGGAGTAAGTTTCATTACGTATTAGAAAGAGTTGTACATTTGTAAACTACTTCTGTCACAATAATGTGATATAGGAAGCTGACTGAGATAATGGAGTATGGCTCTCCACTTGAAGCTGACTGAGATGATGGAGTATGGCTCTCTACTTGAAGCTGACTGAGATGACGGAGTATGGCTCTCCACTTGATCTAATAATGTGTGTTTCTGAACAGCAAACTGACTGGTTTATAAAAATATAACTTGTTTAATGTTAATTAGACCAAAACATTAACATCATGAGTGGAGAATATATTTTCTGTATTGTTTGTTATTTGTTGAATCAAGACACCGCAAGACAATTTACAGATTATGCACTAGGGTATCATTTAACAACATGGTAAAGAGATATGATTGTTATAGTTTTCTCAATGCACTGACAGCATCCATATAGGGAGCTTTAGGCTAGGCAGACATACTTCTTTAAACATCACTGCTAGTTGCATGGTAGCTCATTACCCAAGCACATAGAAATATATCTCATCACTGTCATATAAATGGCACACTGAACTACTCCTTATATACTAGTAAATCATGGTAGCTGCAGCAAAATGGTAAAGAATCCCAAGCAAAAGAACACACTACATGCAGATTTCAGAATATTTTCTCTGTCTCTTAGTACTACATGGAATATAAAGAGTAGACTATGTAACACTATATAATGTTTAATTGCCATCATTGAGTTGTCTTAATGAAACTACTTTCTGGGATATGTGATCCTTTGTTTAATAGCACCCTTGTTTAGGGTCAGAATGACTGAATATCCCAGCTTCAGCATTTCTAAGATATACTGTGGTCATAATTTATAATGTACAAGAAGCTTTTGTTATGTTTTTTACTTATTTGTACTTATTGACCAGGTTAGTCCCAGTGACCAGAATTCCATTTACAGGGGATGCCTAGGAAGAAAAGCAATTATATCACAATAGCATACAAATTACAATAAGGATAAATTGTGTAATTAATTTTTATACGCTGTAAGCATATAGTTAAATTAGGATTAATTGTGGAATTAGTTTATGCATGTAAGTCTATAAGTACCCATAACCAATTTGTTCATTCATTCACTATTCATAAGCTTAATCCAGTTCCAGGTCACTGGGTAATTAGGGCTTATCTTAGCATTAACTAGATGTGAGACATAACCTAAAGAAGGGTGTTATTAAATAAAGGGTCAGATATCCCAGAAGTAGTTTCATTAAGACAACTCAATGTTGGCAATTAAACATTAGATAGTGTTACATAGTCTACTCTTTATATTCCATGTCGTACTAGGAGAGAGAGAAAATATGCTGAAATCTGCATGGAGTGTGTTCTTTTGCTTGATATTCTTTACGATTTTCCTGCAGCTACCAGGGTCCCTGGTCATCCTGAGTAAGAAGTTGAGATCCCTCATAAAATCCTCAAAAGCTTGTTACAAAAACAAAATTGCCACTGTTTCTAAAGACAACCACAAATCATTCTATACCTATGTCAAGAATCTCAATGGAAGCACTCAGATCTGCTCTGAGTTACAGCAAAATGACACTAAATATACAGAACCAACTGATATTGCCAACATCCTGGCAGATAGGTTCAGTGCTAACTTTACCCTCCCCTCACCCACTAAAGGGCCCATCTCTATACCGGAAGAATGCAAAGTTGCTGTAATCACGGCTGCACAGGTAAAAAACACATTCTCTAAAACCAAGAACACAGCATCCATAGGACCTGACAACATTCCAGGCTGTGTTCTACATGAACTACAGAATGAATTGGCACCCCACCTAAGTACCATGTTGAATCATAGCCTCACCTCAGGCTTTGTGCCCACTGAATGGTGCACAGCGACGGTTATTCCACTCCACAAAGGGTGATCCTCCACGGACCCTGGGAACTACCACCCCATTAGCCTGACGAGTCTGGCCTGCAAGGCCATGGAAGGTATCATCATGGAACTTATAAACAAAGACATTGGTAATCTCCAAACTCTGGACCCCACCCAGTTCTGGTTTGTAAAAGGCAGATCATGTCTCCTAAACCTGACAGACTTCTTTGAAGCAGTCACCAAAGCCGTAGATGAGGGTAAGGTGGTTGACACAGCCTATCTAGATCTCGCCAAGGCTTTCGACACCATCCCCCACTCAGGGCCGACCTTAGCTGAAATGGCACCCTAGGCAAAGTAGTGCTCCAGTGCTCCTTACGCCCTACCCACAACATACTCACAAAACAACCCTATTTGAGCCACACCCACATGTAGGTCACTCTCCAAAAAAGCCACTTCAGTAATTTCCTTAAATCATTTAAATGCATAAGAAGAAAAAGATACCTTGTAATGTAGTTAAACTGCAACTACTTTTGTGCACTTATTTCCTACTTTAAATACCAGAACTGGATCATGGTCAAATAGGGCCCTAGGCAGGGTAACAGATTGCCCCCCCAAGAGCAACCCCTCTTGCACCAACCCCTACCCTCTAGCAGCAGCCCCCTCCCCAGCCATCCCAGTGTTCGATTACTTGGCTATTTCTCACCAGTTACCATACACACTGTTCAAATCTATCAGTGTGCATACTGTTTTCTTATTTACTTCCACAATGTTTACAGATATTGAAATAAAATAACACAAACACAGATAGCAATTTGCTAAACAAACAATGCAGTCTTGCAATGAACATAGACTTAGCATGAGCAGTAAACTTTTCTGTCCTTGAAACTTATACTCATTGAAACGGCAAAACTCACATTCATTAAAATAGCATGAAAACCCAGATTCATAGAAAATGCATCTGGCCAGTGGAGGATTAAGTTTACCTTTGGACTGTTTTCAAAGCAGGCTACTTGCACACACTTTTTAGGGGATTGAATACACGTATTTGTTCTTTGATTCACCTTCCTGATTGTATTAAATTATATTCCTTTTATAATACAGCACCACTTTTTAGAATGGGTTTTAAATTTGTAGTTTTAAACATTCTTTTAATAACCAATGAAACAAAATGTATGAATCAAATAACTACCCATTTCAGAAAATGTCAACCATAAAAGGCCATACAAAACTTCTGTAATTAACCTTTATTTTCAAATTATGGATTCACATCTGTCCAAGGCAAGTTAGTTTTCCTGTTAATGATGCCCTATATTTGCCATATTAATCTTTTTTATCTTGGCAAAGAGTTAAATTTACCTACTATAAATAAAGCACCCTGCTAAATGTTAATAGTATAATAATCTGCTTACATTTTCCATGCACTTTACAATTCTAGAGTAATATCTGAAAATTGTAACAGAGAGCCCCATTGAGGCCTTCAAATGTACCTGTAACTTAAATATGTTGTGCTCTCATGTATTACAACAACCATGCTCCCAATTATATATGAGGAGAAGCTGGTAATGACATATAACCATTTCTAGCTAACTTGGTATTTTCCACAAGCAAAAGGTGCACTTCTTGAAAAAGTAATACATTAGTGGAACATTACTGTAGTCAACTATATATCCTTGACTGTTTTACTTGGGAGATCATTCAGTGCATCATGTTGTTTATGTGATAGCAAAGCTGGGAAAATGTTGACCTATCAATGATTAATTGAGTGTATGCAATAGTAATCTATCTATCTATCGATCTATCTGTTTATCTATCTACCTATATATCTAGCTATGTTTATCTGTCTGGGCATGGCATTGTATAATACTGAACAATTTCAATATCAGCTTTTAAGTTTTAGTGAGATAAAGTTCACATCATACAATGTCATTGACAAGATAATGTATACTACATAGGTATTGTAGAGATGAAATAAAATAAAGCATTAGAGAGACAATGAACTATAGATGAAAAATAAAAAATAATTTTTGTCTATGTATGTACAAATATATATATATATATATATATATATATAGAGAGAGAGAGAGAGAGAGAAGTAGATAGACACACAGACAGACACACACACACACACACACACACACACACACACACACACACACACACACACACACACACACACACACACACACACAAAAGAATGCAATATAGCAACTGCATTATGTCTACATAAATACAGCCTGGAGATCTGGCGATAAGTTTATGTGGAGATAAGAAGTAAAATTTTGGAGTTACATGATACTTGTTACAAAAATAAAGTAAAAAGTCAATAAATGCATAAGTAAAAGGTAAATGACAGAATAAAATCCTTATTATAGCCAAAGCATAAATATTACAAGTGTAACTAGCATTTGTGATCATCCTTATGTAGCTCAAAACAAGTTACAACAAGCAAGAACACACAGACTCTTTAACAACAACAACAACAAAAAAAGGTGAGAGAGATAGAGAGAGTGGCACAATGACAGTACGCTGGTATTGCACGTCCAAGTCCCCTCACTTGGATTCCAGGAGCAACTCCCACCTCCCTGTCATACTCTTAGCAAAATAAATAAATAAATAAATAAATAAACAAACAAATAAATAAAATAAAACAATAAAATAAATAAAATCTGTAGAATGCCAGTATGCTGGCACTGACTTCCCAGTGCTCACACTGTGTGCACCTAGCGCCTACTGAGACCAGCCTGTTACTGCATTTCTCATCTTTTGGGGAAATGACTGTAAAATACCCTGCTGACTGCAATAGAAAAATGTCCAGCACTAAAAGATACCCTGCAGTACTTATTTCCAGGAAGAGACTTTTGCTCAACCAGTAAGCTCTTAGTAATAAAAACAAAATCTAATAACTCAACAGGTGACTCACTGTACTCTTAATTATGTATCTAAACTATAGAACACCATCCCAACATACCTAAAACAGACCATGAAGTTTTCCAGCTTCAAGCCCTTACTAAAACACCTAAACCAAACATGATCATACACATGCGCCTCACCTAGGTAACTTTGTTTTAATTTGTATGCTTGAACACCCTAACCCTTTATTACCTATATCCTTTTCTATATAGCAACCCTTTCTACCACTCTTCCTACTTAACATTAAAATCAAAAATGACCAACGGATAGGTGTTCATCCACCAAGCTCCAAAGTGGTAGACTTCATTGTAGGTACATGAGAATGGGCACTTGCATAAGAAAGGTGTAATGGTTCCTGCACTGACATGGTGGCATAGGCAACTCAGCAGAAGGGTTATATCTGCATAGCAAAAAAAACTTGATGGAGCATGGATTATGGCCTCAGTGATCTGAGAACAACTGCCAGCCAGCAGAGATCAGATAAGCAAGTAGATCACAGAGGGCTGGTGGCTGATATATATATATATATATATATATATATATATATATATATATATATGGGTCCACTACAGAATCTCGAAAGCTCATAATACCGAAGCCCATAATCCTGAGACCAAAATCCCGAAAATTCAAAATCTCGAAAGCCCAAAATCCTGAAACTCAAAATCCTGAAAACACAAAATGGACATACGGACATCATTGTGGCTTTGCTATTGTTAGCCCTGTGGTGTTAGGTCATGCGTTGGGTTCAGGTAAGTGTGCGGTTGGTTTTATGTTAGGGTTAGGGGCGGTTTAAGTGAGTTAGGGTTAGGGCGCAGGTTAGGCATGTATGCAATAGTGACAAATATTGGGGTTGGGGGCGATTTAAGTGAGTTAGGGTTAGGGCGCGGGTCAGGTGAGTGTGCGATAGTGATGAACCTTAGGGTTAGGGTTAGGGTCAGGGTCAGTTGGTAGATATTAGTGTCTTTATATTGACATATTAGCATTATTTGTGTTTTCAGGATTTTGAGTTTCAGGATTTTGGGCTTTCGAGATTTTGAATTTTCGGGATTTTGGGCTCAGGATTATGGGCTTCGGTATTATGAGCTTTCGAGATTCTGTAGTGGACCCATATATATATATATATATATATATATATATATATATATATATATATATATATATATATATATATATATATATACATGTGTGTGTGTGTGTGTGTATATATATATATATATATATATAATTATATATATATATAATTATATATATATATATATATATATATATATATATATATATATATAATATCAGACTTTAAGTGGTTGCCCCATCTACTTCTGCCGTTTTCAAGTCATAGTACAGCGATTTAATATGAAAAGTAAGAGAAATTGTAGCTCCAGAGACAGCAAAAGGCAATACAAAGGAGGACTATGAATAAAATGTATCACATAGTGTGAAAGGTACCATGATATGGGGAAACACCACACATAAGTTTAATGTCCTTCAAAGGATTTTTACTCCATATGTTTTCAAACCTAATCATAAGCTTCATCAAATGCATGGTACACTGCATTATAAAACTATAGCATTCCATGTTGCCATTTTCATTCTGATATGATATCCATTTTCAAGAGATACACTGAACTCAACAATTAGGAAATATATGTTAATGGCTTGCAACTCCCTTTTGACTGCCATGTACCATTAGCAGTTAGGAAATTATTCTATTTATCACAACTGATATCTAAGGGTATTTCACCCAAATTAAAAGAAGTTATTGTTCAACTGTACTGTAGTCTAATTAGACCAATTATAAAGTACAATACCACCCTCTGTATGCCCCTGTCCTGACACTTCACACAGCTAGAAAGGGCTCAGTGCATCATAAACAAAAAGATCACTGGCTAAAGACCCTTAGCTACCATGACAGGTTTAAAGCCCATTATTTGTTATAAGTTTCTAAAAGAGTCTTATGTTTAGATCAAGGTCTAACATTCTGTACGATGAATTATCCACTTCTCTTTGTTGTCTTGCAGCTAAGCAACATACACAGCTTCACTAACACTCAAACTAAGAATTGAAATCTCCACCAACCTGTAAGTAAAACACACTGGAGCTATAGATATATTACCCAAAGTTTACACCATCTCTAGAAATAAACTACCCTTATATGTTACCCAGAGAGACACCCTCATCTCCTTCATAACTAACCTGGATGATTGGATGAACAACCACAAATTCATCACCAAATGCGCCTGTTCTGCCTTTATAAAGCAGGAGGTACATTATAAAAGCATGTATCTGCAAAGTACAAAAGCTTTTGTGACTTACTTGCTTAGTAATTGCTGTCTTCCTATTGAGCAATATGTATGTAAAAAAGATAATGCAGAAACACTATCACTGTGGAAATGTCTGCTTTTTCTATATCTAGTGCCATTTTGCCAGAATGGGAAATGGAATCATGGAAACGTCTGGCAGTGAAAATGAAATGCAGCAATAGAAACTGCTCACCATAAACTTAAAACTGATGTCTAGGTGAAACACTTTGTTTGAGGTCATTGGCTGACTGAGATCACCTGGACTACAGCTTAGACTAAGCACCTCATTGGTTCTTTTGAGATTTCTTTCTTAAAAGCTGTCTCAGGTTTCAACTTTCTGTTACCTAAGAAGTTCAGTTGTGAGTGTTCTGCCATTTCAAACTGAGCTTATCGAAGGAAGGACACTGAGGAAACTCGGAGCTATAATATATAACATTAAGTAGCCTGCTTTTTGTTTATTTTGTTCTTTATTTCTTTGTTATTTATAGCACTTTGTGTACTGTGTATTTTTCTAGCTAGTTTCACTGTGTGTGAGGTATTAACTGGAAATTGTCCACTTTTATTAAGCATCTGTTCGGTTGTTTGCTTCTGATAACTTGCTGCAGTTAAATTCTTTTTTCTAGAGGCTCCTTTAGCTGTTTAAAACTTTCATTTAAAGGCTTACTGCTGCTTTTCAGCTGTGAGAAACATTTCTGCAGTTTGTTCTAAGTAGTGGGGATATTTGTAGCATTTCCATATTCAGGCTTGTATTTGGGCCTAGTGTTTGTGGAGGCTGTGTGTCTGAGCACATATTCAGGGACATCTTGGATTAGCCAAAGCCATCAGGCATTTCAGTGAGAGAGAATTGTTTGTGGTCATTGGCTGACTGAGGTCACCTGAACTACAGCTTAGACTAAGCACCTCATTGGTTCTTTTGAGATTTCTTTCTTAAAAGCTGTCTCAGGTTTCAACTTTCTGTTACCTAAGAAGTTCAGTTGTGAGTGTTCTGCCATTTCACACTGATCTGATCAAAGGAAGGACACTGAGGAAACTCGGAGCTATAATAAATAACATTAAGTATCCTGTTTTTTGTTTATTTTGTTCTTTATTTCTTTGTTATTTATAGCAATTTGTGTACTGTGTATTCTTCTAGCTAGTTTCACTGTGTGTGCGGTATTAACTGGAAATTGTCCACTTTTATTAAGCATCTGTTGGATTGTTTGTTTCTGATAACTTGTTGCAGTTAAACTCTTTTTTCTAGAGGCTCTTTTAGCTGTTTAAAACTTTCATTTAAAGGCTCACTGCTACTTTTCAGCTGTGAGAAACATTTCTGCAGTTTGTTTTCCACCCTCCCCCCCTGTCAGTATAGTGTTTTTATAGTTGGTGGCTTTGCAGTTGCTCGCCCCTAGTGTAAATTTGATCTGGGACCCCCCTCCCAGTCTAGTGTCATTACTTAATCCTACCCAGTACAGGGAGAACATTTGAGAAGGCCAATCAGCTTAGTTTCTGCTACTCCTTTCTCTCTTTCCTTTCTCTCTTTCCACTTAAAAAAAAATTATCTGCTTTACTGTATTTGTGTTTCTTCCTACTTTATTTTACTTTTGCGTCATCTTAAAAGTACTCAATTGTATTTATTACTGCTTGGTGTAACTCATTCTAAGCCTTTTATTTTAAGCACTTGGGCTTCAGACCAGTTGTTTTACATTAAGAAGGTTTGTGGTCTGCACTGTAGTGGCAGAACAGGTAGCTTACATCCTTCTAAGTTGGGAACTGCTGGTTGAGGGCTCAGTGTCTGTTATTCTAAAAGTGTATTCATTCTGGTTTAAGCACTTGGGCTTCAGGCCAGTTATTTTACATTAAGAGGGTTTGTGGTCTACACTGCTGTGGGAGGAGAGGCTGGACTCTGCCCTTCTGAGCTGGGAATTTCTGGTTAAAGGCTTATAGTGCCTGCATATTTGAATTGCTTCTTACTGAAATTGGTACACCTTGTTTGCTGTAGCATAGACTAGATCCAGGCCTGCTGAATCTAGCTTTGTTTGTATAACTTGAACACTAATCCAGGCATTCTTTAAAGTATTCAATTGTATTTATTACTGCTTGGTAGTAACTTGATTAAAGTGTAGCTATCATTCTAAGTCTTTTGGATTAAGCACTTGGGCTTCAGACCAGTTGTTTTACATTAGGAAGGTTTGTGGCCTGCACTGTGGTGGCAGGACAGGTAGCTTACATCCTTCTAAGTTGGGAACTGCTGATTGAGGGCTCAGTGTCTGTTATTATAAAAGTGTATTAGTTCTGGTTTAAGCACTTGGGCTTCAGGCCAGTTATTTTACATTAAGAAGGTTAATGGTCTGCACTCTTGTGGGATGAGAGGCTGGACTCTGCCCTTCTGAGCTGGGAATTTCTGGTTAAAGGCTTATAGTGCCTGCATATTTGAACTGCTTCTTACTGAAATTGGTACACCTTGTTTGCTGTAGCATAGACTAGATCCAGGCCTGCTGAATCTAGCTTTGTTTGTATGCTTGTTGTTTGTTTGCTTGTTATTTCCCTGAAATGCTAATTCCACCTAAAACGCGGCTTTTCAGCACTTCTGTGGATCCCTAGTGATATCTGCATTGCTTACTGTACTTATTTCCTTGTTTCACTTGAAAGAAAGTTACTGTTTGTCATTTTTGCATTTAAGTTACCTGTAACACATTGCATTTAAGTTACCTGGCACTTGCTCACTAAGTCAGCACTAAAAAATTAAAAGCACTACACCCTCACAAACTCCCCTTGAGTACCTTGTTCCCCATTGGCCCTTTTTTCAATTATAAAGGAATTCCCAATACTATTCTAGCATGTCCAAAGGTCAGTTGTCAATCTCCTCTCCGGTCCAGCTGGTGAATCTGGGAATCTTGAGGCAATGTTACAACTGCCTCATGTACACAGACAACCCTCTCCTCCTCCCAACAAATTCCAACACATGTGAGAGATGCAACCATATAGCCAAACTGGAGGCTAAGCTCTCTCAACTCAGTAGTGGCATAACCAGTCAGGAGGAGAAGGAAACCACACTCACTACAATTCCAGTCTCACATAGACCTACCACGACAGTAAATCAAACACATAAACACACAAACCATACTCGGAGGCTCTAAATAAAAATCTGCCTAAGCAACAGAGACCTCCAAAGCAGACACCCAAGCAACCGCTACCCCAAAACAAAACACATGCAACACATAGCTCACAAAGCCAGTGTGCCAAACAGTCACAGCCCTTAAGGCTAAACAACACACCTGATACACTTGTAATAGGTGACTCTATCGTCAGGCACACTGACGTCCCGCTCACCAGGCTGAACAAGGAGAAGGTCACGGTGAGCTGCCTGTTGGGTGCTAGGATCCGCCACATAACACACGCACTCAGGTCACTCCAAGTCAAGTACAAATATGACTCAGTCATTGTCCGTGCTGGTGTGAATGACCTGAGAAGTGCATCCCTGGACTACATGAAAAGAGACATAGAGGAGCTCTCTGAGCATGTAGCCCAGGCCAGTATGACCCTGACCTTGAGTAGCATCTTACCCTCACCAAGAATGATGCCACAATATGAAGACAAGATGATCAATTTCAACAATTGGCTTAAGTATTGGTGTCATTCAAAGGGGATCCAATGCCTGTCAGCCTGGGATGACATGCTCAACAAGCCACAATGCTTCGCTAGGGATGGCTTGCACCTGTCACCCCTGGGCTTTCGGATATTGGCAAAGGCTCTTGCTACCCCCATAGTGCCTTTTTTAGGCAAGGCTCAAAAGACAAACCCATCTCCATAGGTATCACAAGGGATAAGAAACTAAGAGTAATGCTACTCAATGCCAGAAGTCTAAACCTCAAGATGCATACACTTGAAACTATCCTTAGCATGGAGAACATCGATATCTGTGCAGTAACAGAAACCTGGTTCAAGGCTCCCGAGAGTGCCCCAGCACTACCAGGTTATACCTCATACTATGCTTTTCAGCCCAAAAACTTGGACCGAACCACAAAAGGAGGGGGAGTATCAATATTCGTCAAAGATACCCACACCTCCAGGTTGGTGGCACAGCACGAAGCATCAGAGACTATCCATGTGCAACTAACAGTAGGTAAAACTGCCTTCCAGTTTATAGCCTGCTACAGACCACCCTCCCAAACCCAGGAACCCCACTCGACCTTCCTAAGAACACTGGAAAATATGAAGGTCTCTCTCTCCAAACACCATTATATTGGGCAACTTCAACTACCCAAACATAGACTGGGAGCATTACTTTAGCTCCAACACCCTAGCCCAAAGATTCCTAGAATTTATAAACTCAAATGCTCTGGAACAACTTGTTACCACTCCCACAAGAGGGGAAAACATACTGAACCTGATCATCACCAACATGGGGACTCTATGCTCCAGACCAGAAGTGTATCCCTCACTAGTAAGATCAGACCATAAACTAATCTCACTGGATATTCACATCCCGACCCCACCCCCTGCCCAGAAAACCACAGAGAAAAACTTCTCTAAAGCAAATTTCACACTCCTCAAAACCGAGGTGGAATCCTTCAAAGCCCCCGGGCCTGTGGAAAATATGGCCCAGACTGCAGAATCCTTTATAAACGCATTCTATGAACACCTTCAGGAATGCATGGATCATGCAATCCCAAATAAAACCAAGACCCAATCCTCCAAAGGCAGACGTCCTGTTTGGTGGATACAATAGAAGGAGGAAGCTACTACATGATAGAGCAAAATCCCAAAAAGGGAAGGTATCTCTGATCAGTATTATCAAAAAACTACGGGCACTCATAAAATTGTCTAAGGCCAGCTTCGAGAGAAAAATTGCACAGGATGCTAAGGATAATCACAAGGCTTTCTTTAGTTATGTTAGGAACCTGGGTGGGAATTCCCAGATATGCTCAGAATTAGTCCAAAATGACAAAAAATACACCGAACCCACAGACATTGCCAACATCCTAGCTGACAGGTTCAGCCAAAACCCCCCCCCACCAAAAGGGTGAATATCTATCCCAGCAGAGTGCTGCCCCCCTGACATCTCAGATGCTCAGGTAAGAGCCGCCCTCTCCAAAGCAAAAAACACAGCATCAATGGGACCAGATGGTGTCCCGGGCTGCGTCCTACATGAACTCCAAGAAGAGCTAAACCCAAACATAAAACTACTGCTCAATCTCAGCCTTACTACAGGATATGTACCCAAAGAGTGGCGTACAATAACAGTGGTCCCTCTCCACAAACGTGGTGCCTCAACGGATCCTGGAAACTATCGCCCCATAAGCCTGACTAGCTTGGTCTGCAAAGCTATGGAAAGGATCATCATGGACCTCATAAATAAAGATATTGGGGACCTACAGACACTGGATCCTACCCAGTTCGGCTTTGTTAAAGGCAGATCCTGCCTCTTAAACCTGGTCGATTTCTTTGAAACAGTCACCAAGGCCATTGATGAGGGGAAGGTGGTCCACACAGCCTACCTGGACCTCGCAAAAGCCTTCGATACAATACCCCACTCGGGCATTATAGATAAGCTCACCAGCTTAAATATAAACCCCTATGTCACTAGATGGGTTGCAAACTGGCTCAAGGACAGAACCCACATGGTCAGAATTGCTGGAGCCATGTCAGACTCCAAACCAGTTACAAGTGGCATCCCACAAGACTCAGTCATGGGACCTCTCTTGTTCGGTATATATTTCTCGGAGGTACAGGCAAACACGGAAGGACTGTGGCTGACGAAGTTCACAGATGACTGCAAACTGGGCGCCATAATCGACTCTCCAGCCGACACAAGCATCCTCCAAAAGGGCCTCATAGAAACAGACAACTGGTGCCAGAGCCATGGCCACAAGCTAAACACCAACAAGTGTATAGTCATCCCCTTTGGCAAAAACAAAGTGCCCACAAATTACGACATAGGTGGTAATCCATTAAGTACAGAAAAAGTAATTAGGGACCTGGGGACCCAAGTTGATAGCAATTTCTCATTTGACAACCATGTGGCCAAAGTGGTTAGAAAAACATTTTATATAGCCCATCTAATCATGAAGGGATTTACATCTAGATCAGGGGAGGTCATCGTGCCTCTTTATTCATCCCTCATCAGGCCCATAATTGAGTACAATGCCCCTTTTGGGATGTACCTTACCAGACACCTGCAGCAACTGGAAAGACCCCAAAAGTACCTCACCAAGAGGATCAAAGGGCTCAAACAGATGCCATATGCTGCCCGGTTAAAGAAACTCCAGCTCTACTCAGTGGCATACCGCCTGCTTAGAGGCAATCTGTGCCTGACATATAAAGCCATGTCCAACCCGGAATTAATGGACATGCTGCATCTCAGAAAATCCAAATCCCATCGAGCTACGCGCTTGAGAGACTTGAACCTCAGCACTGAAATAAATAGGACATGCTGGAGGGACAGATTCATAACCCAGAGGCTCCCTTCACTCTGGAATAAAATCCCAGTCCAGGTTAGGCAGAGTCCCTCATTCCCTCTCTTTAAGAGGAATCTTGATGAGTGGATGGGAGATCGTAGGTTTACCATGGGTATCACTTCTGTGTCACTGTTAGACAGAGGCACAGTATACTAACCTCGAAAAAGGGCATAGCAAAATTAATTTAAAATGGGTGGCGAAAGCCAAACACACTCTTGCTAGGCTTATAAATGCCCTAGGGCAGAGAGCCTAGTATGAACCTATGAACCTCTGAACTATGAAACTGTAAAAGACATATAAATGTACATCTTGATATATACAGTAACAATGCAGCAGTGATCAGCTACTCAAAACACTGCCTGGCTGTGTCTGTGTAATGCTGTCATGACAACACCTGTTGGTCAAGCCAGAGCAGCAAAGACTTGCGAGTGTATTAATTCTTGCAAAATTTAAGTCTGAAGCATTGTTATTAACAAGTTAATGCTACAGACTTACCAATTTGCACTAAAATAATTATTCATCAGCTGATGCTAAGAATGTAACGTCTGGTCTGTGGAAGAACTTAGTTAACGTGATTGCGTAATACTTGCAGTTGCGGTAACGGCAACTCACTAAAACAATGTTTTCATGTTAAATAAAATCATATATATCCAATATCCATATTTTTGCATAACAGTCTTCATTTCAATACTTACCATGCTCCCCTTAAACATTTTTTCTGGTAAATAAATTTGGATTAAACAAATTAAATTATGCCAGATGGCAGAGTTTCAAAATAAATTCAAAGTAAATTGACACTGTGGGTGGGAATAAACATGACGTAATTAAAGTGGGTGTTCATTTTCAACACCGGGATTGTCCCTTTAACCCCTCTCTTCACTGAACTAATTTAAGTTCCGCACGTGACAGCAGAATTTTTTTTTTTTTTTTTTTTTACTCGTTGAAGCCAGCCTGATGCTATAAAAGTGGGAGGGTGCTTCACCCTTCCCTTTGCCCTATGGTTTTGTTATTTTGTGATCTTCTTGGCACCCTTCACTCAGAGACAGGATGCCAAGAAGATCGCAAAATAACAAAAATACATTAATTAAAATAAATTAATAAATATATAAAATTCTGCCCTTTACGAGGCCAGTTGTATGGCGCCCTAGGCAGTGGCCTAGTTTGCCTATGCCTAAGGCCGGCTGTGCCCCCACTCTGGAATTATAGATAAACTCACTAAACTAACTATAAATCCCTGTGTCATAAGATGGGTTGCCAACTGGCTCACTGACAGAACCCACACTGTGAAAGCAGCAGACTCCAAATCCGACTTCAGACCAATGACAAGTGGAGTGCCACAGGGTTCATTCCTGGGTCCTCTCCTGTTTGGTATCTACTTCTCTGAAGTACAGGCTCACACAGAAGGTCTTTGGCTAATGAAATTCACAGACGACTACAAACTAGGAGCCATAATCAAAACACCTAACAATGCGGACATCCTACAAAAGGGCCTCACTGAGATAGATGCCTGGTGTCAAAGCCATGGCCTCAAGCTCAATGCCAGAAAGTGCATTGTTATCCCTTTGGGCAAAAACTCTGTAACCATGAACTACCACATAGGCAGTAGTCTACTTAACACCAAAAGTGTTTATAAGAGACCTTGGGACACAGGTGGACAGTCGTCTCGGCTTTGATAATCACATCACCAAAGTAGTCAGGAAATCCTTCTACGTGGCACACCTCATCACAAAAGGTTTCTCATACAGGAAAAAAAAGGTCATTGTTCCCCTCTACTCATCACTCATTAGACCCACTATAGAGTACAATGCCCCTTTTTTATATGTACCTCACAAGACATCTACAACAACTGGAAAGGCCACAGAAATACCTCACAAAGAGGATTACCAGCTTCAAACAGATGTCCTACGCAGACCGTCTCAAAAGACTACAGCTTTACTCTGTCGCATATCGCCTATTCAGAGGCGATCTCTGTCTAACATACAAAGCTATGTCAAACCCAGAGCTGTTGGACATGCTCCACTTAAAGAAATCCCAGTCCCTCCGAGCTACACGCCCAAGGGACCTAAACCTTGTCACCACAATAAACAGAACATGCTGGAGGGATAGATTCTTATCCCAGAGACTTCCCATACTCTGGAACAAACTACCTATCTATGTTAAACAAAGCTTCTCATTAGCACTCTTCAAGAAACATTTTGATGATTGGATGGGAAATAGGAAATTCACCCTGGGGTTTCACTTCTGTGGCTCTGCTCGACAGGGGCACAGGTAATAATTTTCTTGGGTGGCGAATGCCAGGGTACCTTTTTGGCTAGGCTTATATAGGCCCCAGGGCCAATAGCCTATTACCTACCTATGAACCTATGAACATACAAGTACACCCAAATGGGGCTCCAGCTATGCACTCATACATGGCATGCATACCTACAGGCAATTTACAGAGTTATCAGTTCATCTACAGCACACCTTTGTGGTGTTGGAGGAAACAAGAACACTTGGTGAAAAACCTACACATATGTAGAGAGGCCATGCAAACTCTGCACAGAAGCCATCTGGTTGAGAAATGGACTAAAGAACAAAGTGCTGTGAGGCAGCAATGCCAACTGCTGTACCAGCAAATCAAATAAAATGTAGACAAGGTAGCCACGAGAAATGCACACTAACAGGCAGTGACTATGCAATAAATAGCTCAGCAGTAGCATATCACAGCTTATTTACATCTGTTTCCAACTTTGACAGCTTAGTTAACACATAAAATGGAATATGGTTTACTAAAGAGACAGAGAGAGTAGAGTATATGCAAAGTACAACAGACAGTGTAATGAGTTATACCTATTTATGTTTACAGCGTACATAATCAGGTATGTTGTACTAAAGAGGGCAAGAGTAGAGAGCATACACTGCAAAGTACAGCACAGGTTCATAGGTGTACACTAGGCTAACCACCACTAGGCTCTTATATGTCTAGCCATGCAACCCAAATGGGACCCACAAATCTGATTAAGATAGAAGGTGATGCACTGACTGCCTCTGTTCATCAGAGACATAGGAGCCAGACCAGGGGTGAATTTCTGATTACCTATTAATTGGCCCAAGTTGTGTTTAAATAGGGATAGTGAGGAACTCTGCCTGTTCCAGAGAATGGGAATTCTCTGAGAAACATATCTGTCTCTCCGATGTGTCCTATTTATTTTGAAAGCAAAATGTAGGTATTTAAATCTAGCAGTTCCAATGCTGTTTGTTTTGCAGATGTGCAAAAGGTTCATTAAAACAGGGTCCAGGGATGCCTTGTTCTTCTTCTTCTTCCGGCTGCTCCCGTTAGGGGTCACCACAGCAGATCAGCTGTTTCCATTTCTTCCTGTCCTCTGCATCTTGCTCTGTCACACCAACCACCTGCATGTCTTGTCTCACCACATCCATAAACCTTATCTTAGGCCTTCCTCTTTTCCTGTTACCTGGCAGCTTCATCCTTAGCATCTTTTCCCCAATATACTCTGCATCCCTCCTCAGGGATGCCTTGTATGCCAGGCAAAGATCACCTTTGAGAAGTCTGCATGATACTGAGTAAAGAGACAGAGATTTGAGGTGGTCAAGATAGGACATTGTGTTTACTACATGTATTCTTTTTGTAAGGAACCTTTGTGGATGTTCCACCTGCAGCATGCCTGGCGAGGTACATAAAAAAGGGTATTATACTCCATGATGAGTCTGTTGAGGGCCTTACAGTGGTATGATGACCTCTCTGGACCTAAATGCCATGCACTTACTTATAAGTTGAGCAACATAGAAGGATTTTCTTACTACATTGGACACATGTTGGTCGAAGGCTAGGTTATTATATACATGAGTTCCCAGATTCCTGACTAATGAAATAAACTTTTACGTGTGATTTATTGATGATGTAATTACCCAGGGGGGCTGACTTCCTAAAAGTTACTATAATGCATTTCATGGTACTGAGTTTTAAGACATGGCTTTGACACTAAGCATTTTTCTGTGTTAGACCTCTCTGAAGGGTGTTATGATCTTGGGAGGATTCAATGACTGCTCCAAATTTGCAGTCATTAGCGAACTTGGTTAGCTAGAGGCCTTTAACATTGGCTTTGACATCTGAGAAGCAGGTGCCAAAGTGCAGTGGGTCTAGCGCAGATCCCTGGGAGAATCTACTGGTTTTTGGCCTCTTTGTAGAGGTGGTTTAACAGATTCTAACCTCCTGGGTCCTATCAGTGAGCCAGCTAGCTATGCAGCATGTTATAAAGGGGTTTATACCTAGTTCTGTAAATTTGTTGACAATGCCCGAGTGGGGTATTGTCCTAAATGCTTTAACTTGATCTATTTAGGCAGTATACACAGTTTTCCCCTCATCCCTTGCCTTAATGATTTTTTTAAAGATGTCTGCCAGATTCAATAAGCATGACCTTCCTTTGACAATGCCAAACTGGGGTGAATCCAGTGTTTGGAGGTTTCCTATGTCCTTGTTGATAATTACCATGATCATTTTTTCCATGGCTTTGTAAATAAGACTAGTCAGACTAATGGATCTGTAGTTTTCAGAATCTGTTGAAGGTTCTCTCTTATGAAGGGAGATGACTGTTGCAGTCCTCCATTCACATGACATAAAACCTGTTTAAGACTATAGTTAAATAATGACTCCAGGGTTCCTGATAAGTCGTATGGCTCTGTGAATGTGGCACCTTTAACCACGAGTTCAACATATTGCTGTGTGCTGCTGTTGAGATTTCTGACCTAGCTAAAGAAGGCATTATGGTTAGCTTTCACCAAGAAGGCTATCTTAATCTCAAAGTTGGCTTTGCTTGACATAATTAACCCTCTTAGTTGCCTATTTAGTTTGATGATTAGTTTTTATCTTTATTGAAATTACCCTTCCTGATTTTTGCCATATTTTTTTCCTTTTGTTATATATCCTGTTTAATTTGGAACGCCACCAGGGCGGTTTCTTTCAGGGGCTAGTTCTTGACTTATTTTTGGTAAGTACAGCAGCCTCTATGCAGCCATTGCTATGGCTGTACAATGTTTTTGAGAGCAGTTCAGCATAGGCTACTGTATTCTTGAAATTTGCAGGGGCATTGAATTTTGACAATCCATCACTTAATAAAAGTTAATTTGCCTTAGAATATTTCCTAACTGTTACCGGCTTTAATGGGATTATAGAATTGATTTTGAAGGAGGCACTTTTATTGTCAGACCTTACCAGGGAGGATGACACATTCGGTGGGGTGCAGCATTCTCCCATGTTTGTGAGCACAAGCTCCAGTATGTTGGAGCCTCTAGTGGGCATATTGACTCTTTGCTCAAGGGCATATATATTTACAAAATCCAGGAATCTCTGTGCCTGTAATTGAGGCAATGTAGGATTCCCAGTCTATAGAGGAGGGTAATTAAAGTACCTCATGAGTAGGGTGTTAGTTTGGATGGTAAGTATCTCCGTCCAAGTATGCATTGTGAGCTTCATGGAATGTGGAGGGTAACCTATAGCTGGTTAGGATATGGTATGGGATTCTGTGTGTAGTGAACTGCACATGGAGGAACTCCAGCAAGTTATCTTAACTGACCATCCTACAGGTATGTTTGTTACTGATGCAGATGAGATACCGCCACCTTTAGCCCTTGTCTGTGTGGATACTGGTCTAATAGTGTGGAAGGCACTGAAGCCTTGCACTGCTGGGGTACTCTCTACCACTTTAAAACATGTCACAATAGACAGTGTACTGATTGTGCCATTTCAGGGTGAACCAGTGATGAACTAATACAACTTATGTAATAAAACAGCTGTAAGAGAAGTGAGAAAGGCTGGTACTATGATAAAATATTTGCTAGAATAATGAGAGTGCTGTGGGTGGTGATACAGAATGAGAGGTTGCGGCAGTTATAGGTTCATAGGTTTATAGGTGTGCACTAGGCTAATGGCCCTGGAGCCTTTACAAGCCTAGCCCATAGGATTACCCTGGCATCATGCCACCCGACCTTAGTTCCCAGTGCCTCTGTCGAGTAAAGCCACTGGAGTGATCCCTGGGGTGAATTTTCTATTTCCCATCCACTCATCAAGATTTATCTTGAAGAGGGCCAGAGAGGTGCTCTGCTTGACATGTATGGGAAGTCTATTCCATAGCATGGGCAGTCTCTGGGTTATGAACCTATCCCTCCAGCATGTTCTGTTGATTGTGGTAATGAGGTTGAGGTCTCTGGAGCATGTGGTGCAGAGGGATTGGGATTTCTTTAGATGTAGCATTTCTAAAGAGCTGGGTCAGACATGGCTTTGTAAGTCAAGCAGAGATAGCCTCTAAGTAGGCGATATGAGACAGAGACTAGATGGAGTCTTTTGAGTCTGTCCATATAGGACATGTTATGAAAGAAGAAAACAGTGGAGAAGACACTGGTGAATATATAAAAAGTAATTGATGTCAGAGGTAGAGGGGAAGGAGACTGGGGGGAAGGTAAAGAGATACGAAACACTGACTGGAAAAGGATGTGAGAAGTGAGGGACAGGAATTAGACAGAGGGGAAGATATTTGATTACCATTTTACTAGAAGTCCAATGCGCTATCCATTGCACCACAGAGCCACTTACTACACAGTGACAGACCCATCATATTAAAAAGTGTTCTTTTATTCCTTGTTTGATAGCATTTGTATTATAAAGTAACCTAAGCGCTTCATGCAGCTGGTTCCATACTTTAAGGCTGTACATACCATCTCCTTATTTGTTATGATAATTAATGTATTCAGTTTAAACTTGGACTATAAAGATCTTTAGCACAACCTTGATTTAAAATACAATGAAAGTAATGTTTGTGGTTGTGTTATCTTCATCCTATCTTAACTTCTTTTGGATACTGTGTGTTTCACCCAATTATTTTATGCTTATGACTGAAATCTTGCTTCAGTATTTTTGTCCAGATTTGTTCTGTAGTTAATGAATCACTAAATCTTACTAATGTTCAGGAGTGTTAAAAGTGGGGGTGTGGGTGAGAGTGTGGTGAGCAATAAAAGGCTTTGTAGAACAAAAATCTGCACACATCATGCCTGTAGAATTCCTAAGACCAGGTAACCTTGGGGTTTCTCATAGTTAAGGGAGGTGACAGGGTGTCCTAAGCATGTATGCAAGTGGTCATGGGGGGGGGGGGGGTTCCTCTAGCGCAGAGTCAGTATTATGCATTTGATCTTTCATGGGTCATATTTAGAACCACACCTCTCAACCTCCAAGCACTAAATATCATAGCAGTGTTCTTTAAAACTCATAGCAGATGGGTCAGAAAGAGGAGCATTTTCTTATTTTTCACAATAGAATGTCTTTATATACAACTATTTGCAGTTAATGTCAGTGAATCTTTGCAGAGTCGTATATGTATTTAATAAAGTATGTGCTCGTGAACAGGTCTGAGTTTATGAGGAACATCGTGACTCTAAGAAAAACAAGGTTAATTCTGAAGGCCAAAATCATTAAATCATAGCAGTTGAGAGGTCTGTTTAGAAGTGATGACATTTGAATATCTAATTCTGAATGACTTACAGCTTAGCCTTGACTATATACACCACATTACTTTATTTATCAGTTCTGCACAGGATTATAAACCCAGTTACGTTTTTGTATCTTGCCCAGGCAGTATGTTTATTATACTTTGTGAAGAATAGTCTTTAATAAAATAGTGCAGTACTTTGGAATATGTTGCCATCACGTGTTTGTTCACTTTGCAGATGTTCCACAGTAGGTTTTAGTCAAACTTCTTAATCAGTAATAGATTAGCTCTTGCACGTTCAGTGAGAAAAATACACATAACCTGAAATCCAGGTCCTCACAGTCTCTTCAGATGTAACCATGAGAATTACATTTCTAAATCTGAGCTGTCTTAACTCTCTTTATAGTCTCAACCTCTTCCTTTTTGGCGTTTTTGCATTAGTGAACTTCATCATTATTACTGAAGCAAAAACAGATACCTTAGTGATGCCCTTTAGCTTTGAGCAAAAGCATTATTGATGCAGAAAGGGTTTTCACTGTGCCTTTGTAGTGTCACATTACACATTTTTACTCACGTTTAGCATCCATTGATTTGTCCTGTGGCTCTCATCCTTATCAGACTACTACCACCTGCTTCAAACCATGCATGTCACTGTCAGTAGGGCAATTTATAAATAACCTCATTTAGGCTTTTGATTTCTGGAATGTGGTTCCCTGTGTTGTCATGACCATAGCTGACAATCCCCTTCCATGCAGCTGTCAACATTTATTGCTTTCATCCTGAAGAAATGTTTCATATCATCAACTTCCAGTTCCCTTTTTATGTATCCTTTTATATCCCTGCCTTCTGTTCACATCTCATCCCTGTCTCCTCTAATGTAACCTTCACAGTGTTTCTTACTTTAAATTCTTTCAGTGGTTGCATCCTGGGCAAAGTCAATGGTATAAGGCAGAGCATTTACTTGTGACATCATTGTAACTTGGGGCTAAAATGTTATAAGGCTGCTTTCGAGCAAGAACTGAGATGCTAGATTCCAGCTCTGAATTTAAAAGGAAAGGATCCACTTGCCATTTGTGTCCTTTGCTGAGGCCAACAAATATACTCTCTGGGTCTTTAGCACTAAGAACCATTTGTACAGCTTTGTAATTCAAATACATAATGCATAGCATACCATATGTTCAGGAAGAGGAAGAGTTTGGATGGTACTCTTATAAATGACTAAGTTTTCTTTGGTATTCCATGATGGATGCTTGTTGCACTGTTCAGTTCTGTTTCCTTGGCTCTGTCTTATCCTTCTGCAAAGGTTTACTATCAAAAACTAGAAGTGCCTTACGTTGAATGGTCACATCACCAAACTGGAATGTCAAAAAGTAAAACATTATTTCTCCCTCTTGTATAACCATGTTAATAGAGATAGTTTGACGTTTGCTGTTATGGAAATGTGGGCATTGAATAACATGTGCCATTTGATGTTCGATGATGTCAGTTCGCTACATTCCCATTTGATGTTTAGCCATTTTTGAAACTGTACTTCAATGTAAGATCATTCGACTGAAGCCACTTCTAGATTTCGATAGTAAACCATTCGGCAGATATATTACCCGTGCTCCTATTATTTGAGTGGAAACACTTGTAACTCCAGCTGCAACAATTGTTATCCCATTTCGTCATTGGTTACCATAATGAAACACCAATAAAACTTTATACCATCCCAAACATTCCATAGTTTCAGGTGCAGATAGCTGTCACTAACCTGATAATGTCCCCTATTCTAAAGTACATAGATGTAGCTTGACTGCTGTTTACCAATCTAGAATAGGTGCAAATGGGATCATACAATATGGGTTTGTTTTCTGTAACATGTGTGGCTAGATATAAGTCTTCTAATGCATAAAAGATTCAATTGCCTTCTTGATTAGCCAGAGGAGGAGGCGGCTGGAATTGTATTTCATTGTCTCTCCATAGGGCAGCAACTTCTGAATGTTGTTTGTCTTTTCGGCTTTTCCCAGTTAGGGGTCGCCACAGCGGAACTCCGGTCTGCTAATGATTGGCAATTGATTTTTATGGTGCCAAGTTGCCAGCCCGATGCCCAACTTTCAGAGAAGGCACGCCCATTCATGCATGTCTTTCGGAGGCCTCTCGACCGCGGGAAGGACATGCAGACTCCACACAGAAGGCACTCCAGCCGAGAATTGAACATGAGAACCTCTTGCTGTGAGGCAACAATGCTACCACTGTACCACCGCAGCTGTATGACATCATGAATTAAGAAAACTAGACACTGCAACTAACCACATGTGCTGATGGTATAATTTCTGAATGCTAAGATAGTCAAAGCCCACCAAAGCCCCATGTCCTTGTAGTAGCAATGATTTTAATCATTTTTGAGAAGCATAAAAGGGCTTTACATGCCAGTGATAGATAGGACAGACTAATCATGCATGTGCACTATTCTCACATTAACTATCTTGCTTAAGGAAAATACACTGGATTAGATTTGCTGTTCCATAACAGCCTTATCATTCTTATCAAATACTGTAGCATACTAAAATAAAAATTGGAGCATACTGGTTGTGATTTATGTCCTTTGAAAGTGCTGCACTCTAATCAGCATTGCATTTATAAAAGTCATCTTAACATGAAGCTGTGTGGGCTTAGCAAATAATGGATACCTACCATTGATAATCCTGTATATATATATATATATATATATATATATATATATATATATATATATATATATATATATATTATTTTCCTTTTTATCACCCTTTGATTTAACCTGTGCCCTTTTAGGTGCCTTCTTTTAGAAGCCAATATTACCCCTCTGCATTGCAGTAGAAAATTGGTAGGTAAACATCAATGGTGTATAGCCTTATGATCTGCATTTGCCTAATAGTTGTCTATTGTTCTAACAAAAAAATAAATAAATAAAATAAAAACAAAATACTTAGAATTTAGAATAAAAAAGAAAGTTTGAAACATTCCACCTAGAGTGGTGCAATGAGCAATTACACAATCTTGTAACCATATGTTTCTCATTTTTCCATAGCTAGAATTTGTCATTGTTCCTTTGTAAACAGTGGAACATTGCTGGATTTGCTCAGCTCGCACATAATAATCTGATATTGTTTTTTTTTTTCTTCTGATTTACGTATAACCAGGGATGCAATAATATTTCACTTAAAGAAACATGTATATATTAGATGCTCCCAGCTACTGCAGTGAAATCACAGCCTGCACTGTTTCCTCTGCATTTTTACAAGCTGAAACAAGTAAAATCTATACCTGACTGGTTTATTCATTCTATGGTGAAATATGCATTGCAGTGGGCAGGAGAACCAAATGACGCCCCACTCTAGGTGACAATCACTTTCTCTGTACATTTGGACACACTTCTGTTTATTTTACTGAGTTATTAATCAGGTGTGCCTACAGAATGTAAGTGTCCCTTTGAACAGAAAATCAGGAGCACAGTTTACATGTGGAAATTGATAGAATCAAGCCCAGGCTTATAGAATAAAACATGCGAATAGTTTGAAACCTTAACTCTTTAAGCTAAATTGCTAAACTGAATCCCAGGGCAAATTCAACTAATTGGCAAGCAGATACCTTCTAAAAAAATGAAACTAATACCTCCATGACAGCTTTACATAAGATAATCTAAAAATAAATAAAGAATATAAGATATGTGTCACTATAACAGACTAAATTCAAGTTGATGCAACACCCCCCCCATTAAAGGAGTGACCTAACATTTCTCAAAATGCAGTTGCAAAAGTTTTTAGTAATCTTCTGCATGCAAACAACAGGAAGCAAACCTTATTACTTTAATTCAGAATGGAGAAAAGTACTTCTTTCTTAAAGGAATAAATAGTTTATTCCTGCTTTATATTTTTCAGGCAGTATAAGTTATATAATACTAGTGCACATGTTTGTTGTGAGTAAGCCTGTTTTTTTTTTCTGTTTGAAGTGGGTTTGAGTTTTATAGCTGGATTCCTAAAGAAATTTGCATTCAGAGAAACATGCCAAATGGAGTCTTTGGTGAACTATTGGCACAAGCAATTACAAAAATGATCTAAATTGCAACACTAATATCAGTAAAAACACTTGCAACCCTTGTGTAAAGGAATGAAAGGAAGTTGTGGATGAATGTATAATTTCATTTTGTTTGTTTAAAAGTGATCATGCAACTGATTCCATCAAAATTTATTTCATTTTTTTATTTACGTATTTACCGTGCCTTAGTTGAAGGTTGGGCGTTGGGCTGGCAACTCGACACCATAAAAACAACTGCCAATCATTAGCAGACCGGAGTTCTGCTGTGGCTACCCCTAACTGGGAAAAGCCGAAAGACAAACAACAACAACCTATTTATCCATTAAAAGAGAATGCATATGACTGGATTAGACAGTTTAATTGTTAAACCTTTGCATATGAAAATTGTATATGTTGTGAATAGCATATTAATAAATATTACATAGGTGATATTAAATGTAATCAGAATGGATCTAATTCATTCATGCATAGCAAATGTTGTTAGACCTGGAACCCTATAAAAGGTATGAAAACCTAGGGTTGGGCAGGTATGGGGAAGCTAGTTTTTGGTCCAGTCCCTTCTGGCAGGAGCTACAATCAGCAGCTCTCTTACACTAATTTGTAAATCCCAGCTATGTGCTCTTACAAACTTGGTAGGACTGACATCAGGCTGAGCAACCTAACCACTGTGAAGGATTCCAGTGCTCCATAAGGTAAACTATTTTAATTGAGTCAATTTATTTGCAGGACCAGAAAACACAATAAAATATGTGTTCAGACAAGTTTCAAAACATATATGACAAAACTAAATGAAAGAATTTCACAGGCAAAATCATAAGCTGCACTAAAATAAAGTCTGTCCCCAGGATTCAGTAAGCTCTGCACAGCGTGCAGGAATAGTGGAAGAGCTGCTACAGGCAATATGGCTGCCATGCGATCCAGGAATAAGCTCCAGGGACGTGCATGAGCGCTCCTGCACTATTCCTGCACACACACAGCCCCTGTATGCTAATTACCTCATTTTCTGGTAAAAAAACATGCAAATGAGGTGAATTAACGATCCAGGAAGCAGGCAGCCATCTGTGCAGGAATAGTGTAGACTGCAGAAATGTATTCATCTAGTAGCTGAATACATTTCTGCAAACTACAAAACAGAGGCATGACAGCTCATACAAATGCATGTATTAGAAGGATTAGGCATGCCAAAGGCCAAATATATGGCCATAGACATAAAAATTAATTTCAAAATTATAAAAATTAAATTTTTTTTGGCCGATTTCGGCTGTTTAAGTGCAGGGCAGTGGTGTGCAAACGGGATTGGCCCAAAAATAATAAAAAAGCTGGAAATAAGCTTTTAAACCAAAATCATAATTTTGCCATAATAGTCAATGGCATGCATAACACAACAAGACCATGGAAAAGTGGCTGCTAAGGGGGAAGGCTGAGTGTCAGTTTTGTAACCATTTATTAGCTGTTAATCCTATGCAAATGAGGGCAATGATACTAAATCACAAATTTCCCCTCAGTGCTAGCTTGCACCCAATTGTGTAGGTGCAGTAATACCATGGTGTAAGCCTAAGAGCAAGATGACTTCATAAGGGGGTGTGTCATGCATGCTGTAAGCTTATTGGAGCTCTGTGACCCGTGTTTGCCGTTAGCTAAGCACAGCTAAGGAAGGGGGTGTGTCTGAAGCTGCCTAGCAGTATCTACATTGCCTAAACGGGTGTGTGCACTGCACGCTGGGTTTTAAACAAAAAAATAAATAAATAAACCAGGAAATAGCAGCTCCATTCTCATCTGAGCACTGGGTTTGTGCAGCGTGCCTTGGGGCTTAAACAGGAAGGCAATGGGGAAGGGAAAACAGCAGTAGGAAGGTAATCAAGGAGAACTAGCATAGCTGTCAGGTGAAATGTATCAGAACCAGCCAATTACACAGGCAACAGCCCAGCCCAGCACACTACTATAAATTATGCAAACACCCTTCTCTCTGTTTTTTCCCCACTAACTTTACACCACCAGTGTACACAAATGGGAACATTTTATCTAACAAAAGCAACAAAATGATAGGGACTGCTTTTGCTTTCATAAATCAATATGTGGAAGAGGCTGAGGCTGGTGAGGATGAGAATGATGATGACCAACCCACAGTGAGGAGAAGGAGAAGAGTGTACAGACCCAGGGTAACCTACCAGGGGCTACATGAGCTGGAGATAGTGGCACTATAGAGTGGACAGGGACCTCCTACAGCAAATTGTTGAGCTGTGCCGGCCACACCTCACATGCAGAACCAACAGAGGGGAACCCATCCCAGTGGATACCAAGGTATGTGTAGGCTTAAGAATACTAGCCAAAGGTACCTTCCAAAGGCCAACTGGGGATATCATGGGGATCTCACAGGCATCAGCATCCAGGGTACTCCACCAGTTCCTGGATGCCATGTCAGCACATGCCGGTGAGCACATATTTATTTATTTATTTATTTATTTATTTCAGTTTGATTACCGGGGAAGTCCACTGGGCCAAGAAGTGCCCATTTTCAGTGGAGTCCCAGGGAGAAAAGCTCCACAAGCAATACAATGAAACATGGTTACATAAAGTTAATGGTAAAATACAAGAGGAAAGATTCATGCAGTCCATTCATTCATGAAAAGCTCCACAAGCAATACAATGAAACATGGTTACATAATGTTAATGGTATGATACAAGAGTAAGATTCATGCAGTCAGGAAATACATTTACATAAAATGTGCATAATGAGCAAGCATAATAAAACAATACAGTGCAGAGAAAAATAACAAAAATACTTAGATGTGCAAAAGTATTTTTTTTTTTTTTTACAGACTGAAAAAAGTTGGAGTCAGGAGAAAGTTAGGGAAGTCAGGAAAATCTTGGAGGTAGAGAGGGCCAGGAAATGGAGAGCTCAGGGAAAGAGATCCCTGGAAATTATATCTGGTGAGAGCAGGAACATTTCCATTTGGATGACAGGTATTTGAGAAGTAGGGTCTTGAAGGATTCGGAGTTTGGTATAGTTCTAAGAGAAGGAGGGGGAGAGTTCCATTTTTTAGCTAGAGAGAAGGAGAGTAGAAGTTGGCTGGCAGGACGTTTAGGTTTGTGGATGGAGATAAGGTTTTGGTGTTCAGATCTCAGAGATCTGTTTGGGGTGTATGGTGGAAGGATGTTTATTAAGGCAGGGCATGAGTCTGGGTAGAATATTAGTTTGTGAGCGGTGGTTAGTTGGAGATAGTCCAAGTGGTTGGGAAGTTCAAGCCAATTTAGAGATTTAAGGGTAAAGCAGTGGTGAGTTGAGGTTTTGGATTTGGTTGCGAATTTAGAGATCTTATTATAGCAAGTTTCAAGTTTTGAGATGTTGGAAATAGACAGATTGGTTAAAAGAGGGGCTCCATAAAGAAGAGAGGGTAGAAGGTATGTAATTGCCTGGGTGTGCCTAGAGGAGTTGGAAAGAAATTGGTTGTTTCTGTAGAGCATACCTAACTTTTGGTGGGGTTTCTTTATGTTTTGTTGAATGTGGAGATCGAATTTTAGGTGTTCGTCTATGGTAATGCCGAGTAGTTTAGTGGAAGGCACCACTTCTATGGCAGTGTTGGTTTGGCTGAGGACTTTGAAGGAATCTTTGTCAAAGGATGAGGAAGCTCTGGAAGGGGTAAAAATTAGAATTTTGGATTTATTAGAGTTGAGGGAGAGGTGGTTTTGGTGCATCCAGTTCTCTGTGGTGGAAAAGGCTATTTGTGTTTTAGTCTGGAGTTCAGAAAAGTTAGAGGCAGCACAAACTAAGGTAGAGTCATCAGCGTATTGGATGACTGTGGTGTCAGGTATGACAGAGTGTAGATTATTTATAAAGATGTTGAAGAGCATGGGTCCGAGGATGGACCCCTGGGGAACACCTTTAGGTGTGGGCAAGAAGGAGGAGGTAGAGTTCATCCATCTGACAGCTTGAGATCTTTCAGATAGGTAACTGGAAAACCAGGAAAGAGTATGTGGGGAGAGATTAAGGTTGGCGAGATGAAAGAGTAGGTGTGTATGGGAGATAGTGTCAAAGGCTTTGGAAAGATATAGTAGTACTGTGGATACAAGGAGTCCAGAGTCTCAGGCTCGGTTGACTGTTTCAAGGAAGGATAGTAAGGCAGTAATGGTGCTATGGCTGGGGCGGAAGCCTTGTTGGGTGGAAGTAAGTAGGTGATTCTGTGTTAGGAAAGGTAAAAGCTGGTGGTGGACACATTTTTCTAGAACTTTAGATATTGGAGAGAGTAGGGCGATGGGGCGGAAATTAGAGATAGTGGTGTTTTTACCTCCTTTGTGGAGATGTAGGATGTAGGCTGAATGCCAGAGTTTGGGTACATATGACTCATTTAAGGATCTGTTTATCAGGATACTAACAGGGAGGGCAATACCTTCAGCTGCGCATTTGAGGAAGGAGGAGGGTATGTTGTCAGGGGCATTTGAGCATGATTTAAGATTAGATAAGAGCCTTTTTATGAAGCTGGTTGAAACTGGTTTGAACTGGAAATTCAGGAGACATTTATTGAGGTTATTGGGTGTTGAGGAGAGGATGTTAGGTGGATTATTGTTTGGGAATGTTTTGGTTAGATTAGCTATGGATTCTGTGAAGAAGGTGTTGAAGTGAGAACTCAATTCCTTGTCAGTTAAACTAGGGTCTGGGCAGGGATTATTCTTGGACCCTGGGTGTAGAAGGGAGTTAACTGATTTCCAAAATTGTTTTGGGTTCTTATTTTTATTAGACTGCAGTTTACTATAGTAGTTTTTTTTGTCTAAAGTGATTACTTTTTTTACTTGGTTGCGAAGTTGGGTGTATTGGAGGAAGGAAGAAGGCAGTTTATTTTTCTGATAATGCTTCCAGGCTTTGTCTCTGTGATGCATGATTTGTTTAGTATCTTTTGTCAGCCAAGGAGCAGAGTTAGTTTTGATTCGTTTGTTTCTTAGAGGGGCTAGGCAATTCAGAGTGTCTAGGAAAATAGAGTTGAAATGTTCTACAGCATTGTCTAGGGGGAGAGTATTAAGGATTTGCCAGTTGATTAGTTTGAAGGTGTTTGTGAAAATTGTAGGGTTAAAGTTGCTAAGATTTCGAGTTTGAATGTACTGGTGATGAAATTGGGTGGAGTTAGCTGACTGATGAGTGAAGGCAGGGAGATGGTCACTGAAAGTATCGGGGATGGTGCCTGAGAGAATTATTTTGTTGGGATGAGAAACTAGAATCCAGTCCAAGATGGATCCAGGAGGGTGGATTTTGTTAGGACGAGTTGTTGAATGGATTACTTGGGTGAAGTTGTATAGGTTAATGGATAGAGAAGGGGAAGGTGAGTTGATTTTATTCCAGTCTATATTAATGTCGCCAAGAATGTAAGTTTCATATTTTATTTCAGTTGAGGCCCAGTGAAGAATATTTTCAAGGGTAGAGATGTTGTCACCTGGGGAGATATATAAGGAGATAAAGCAGATATTCTTACGTTTATTAAATCTGAGGAGACCTGCAGTTAGTTCAGTATTTTTGAAATGTGGGGTTGGGATTTGCAGAGGGATTAGAGAGAGATGGTTAGAGTAGATTAGAGCAGAGCCTCCACCTTTTTTATTTAAACGATCATTTCTGAGGATGTGGAAGCCTGGAGGTAAGATTTCAGGGTCAGTAATATAAGGTTTTAGCCAGGTTTCAGAGATGGCTAAGATGTCTGGTTGATTGTGGTTTATCCAAGCTTGTAATTGGTGGATTTTATTGTTGAGGCTCTGAGCGTTGATGGTGAAGAACTTAAGTGTATTAAGAGAGAAAGTAGAGGAGGTAGTGGAAAGGGGGAAAGGGGTGTTAGTAGTAGGGGAGGAAGGGGGAGGAGGGAAGGGGTTGTTTGTATAGAGGCCGGGGCCTGGGTTAGGGTGGATATCTCCAGATAAGGCTATGGCATTACTGGCACCAGCTTTTGGCCTTTTGGGTTGGTACAATAGGGCGTTGTTTGGGATTGGCTGTGGTTTAGGTTTAAAAATGTCTGTGGAGGTGGAAAAGACTTTGGGCTGGAAAAGGTATGGAAGTTTAGGTGGAATAAGGAAGGAGGATATGTAGTGGAAGTGATTGAGTAGTGGAGGGTGAAGGTGAGTGTATGGGATGGTGTAAGCAGAAGGGCGGGGTGGGGGAGATTTGGAAGAGAAGGAAGTAGCATGATAAAGAGGAATTAGTAAGATGAGAAGGGAGCAGGGGAGTCGGGTAATAGTGAGAATTTGGGAGGGCATGTTTACAAAGGATGGGTTAAAGAAGGGTAAGAGTGGAAAGGAAGTGAAGGGTAGAAGAGGAGAGAAGGTGAAGAGGAAGAAGGGGTGTTATAATTTAGCAAATGGGAGAGGAGGAGTTTAGACAAGAGAGGGTGTAGCTGAGAGGAGAGGGGGGAGTAAGAGTAGTGAGGGAGGGGTAAGGGAAGAAGGATTGAGGGAGGAGTAAGGGTAGTGTGGGAGGAGTAAGAGAAGGAGGGGAAAATAAAAAGGAGGACTGAGAATGGCTAATTGATAAAGGAGGGAGGGGTAAAGGAAGAGGATAGTAATTGGTTGATTGAGGTATGAAGGAGGAGTCTGAAAGGTATATATGTAGAGGTGATGGGGGTGGGTGGGAAATGGGGGCAGGTTAGGGGAGCGCAGTGAGCCCGCAGGGCGAACGGAGCGGGTAGAGTCAAAGGAGAAGAATGTGAAGAAGACAATCAGTAGAGAGTGGTAGTCAAAGGTAAGCTTGCAGTGAATTGTGAGAGGAAGGAAGACTGAGGGAGAAAGGAGTGGAGGGTGGATATATGGATGAAGGCCAGTAGGAGAAGGTAAGAGGTTTTATAAAGGGTAGAGAAGGGGTGTTTAAGGAGGAGAGAGGACAGATAGGTGAACCTGGGATAGGATATATTTCCACAACACCCATGAAGTGCTGACTAGCAATATGCGCTCTTCCACCAAATAGCAGAATACCCTGAGGTAGTGGGTGCTATAGACTGCACGCACATACACATCAAAGCACCACCTGGTGAGCGGGATAGGGTCTACATAAACAGCAAGGGCTTCCCCTCTATCAACTGCCAGGTCATGTGCGATGCCCAGGGCATTATAATGAATGTGTGTGCTGGCATCCCTGGAAGCTATCATGACTCCCACATCTGGCATATGATGCAGCTGTACCAGAAATTTGCCAATGGGGACATCCCATATGGCCACCTAGTGGGGGATTCTGGTTACACACTGGAGCTGTGGCTGATGACACCCATCAGAAATGCACACACACCCAAACAAGAACTCCATAATGAGACACACGCACAAACCAGAATCATAATAGAGCGTGTGTGCTTGGGATTCTCAAGTTATGGTTCCGGTGCCTGGACATATCCAGTGGAGCCTTGCAGTACTCTCCAGCTGCATATACCCAAATTGTCATTGTATGTGCCATGCTACACAATATGATCCTGCAGAAACAGCTGCAGCAGAAACAGCATGGGATAGGGCCACACAGCCCCCCACCATTGCCAAAGCCAGCACAGGCACAGAGTGACTCAGAGGAGGAACAACATGAGCCTGCCCCTGTAGGCAAAAGGAGGCATGCCCAGTACACCCACGCTTTGGCAAAGAGGCAAAGCATAGCACATACACTGACACGGTAAGAACCCAGGGAATGACACCTCTCTCTGACTCATACATACAGTAAAAGGGATGGTAAACATGACACTACCTGTGCTTGACCATGTATAGGAAGACTGCAGTGGTAGAGTGGTAGCATTGTTGCCTCACAGCAAGAGGTTCTCCTGTTCGATTCATGGCTGGAGTGCCTTCTGTGTGGAGTTTGCATGTCCTCCCCATGGTCGAGTGGCCTCCGAAAGACATGCGTGAATGGGTGTGCCTTCCCTGAAGGTTGGGTATCGGGCTGGCAACTCGGCACCATAAAAATCTACTGCTAATCATTAGCATACCGGAGTTCTGCTGTGGTGACTCCTAACCAGGAAAAGCCAAAAAGACAAACTATGTGCATCTGACATAGTCAGCCCTCCAGCACCATCCTCAGTAATGGCACAACCACAAGGTAAGTCACTCTCACTATCAATTGCTGAATGGAGTAGTATGTTCTGCTACTTGTATCTATGGTATGGATGTGAGCATGCAAGGGAATTGGGTGGCTAAATGGGATGGCAGCAGATAGTAGACACCTATATGGGCAGCATAAAATCCATAAAAGATAATGGTGTCAACACAGTAGGCAGTACTAGACAAGGTGACAAATCCCACTGCAGTACATGTGGTGGGCCAAATGTGTCTCCATAGGACACACACATGCATGTCAGTGAGGCTCACATACCCAACAACAGTCTCAGCCAGCAGGACAGGTGTAGATGACCACAAAGAAAGGCTGTGCTAAGGCCTCTGATTGATGCCAATGGAGAACAGTCCCCCTCCAGACCTACACAGACAGACTACAATAGGTCAGGCAGTGGGATGTTAGTTCTGAAGGGTAAGAAGTCTGAAACTGAAATGGAGGTCAATAAAACCTAAGAAGTGTAGTACACTGATATGCCTCTAGTCTGCATGATAGGTCAGAATACAGAATGAAATGGAAGCCAACAGAGTATCTGAAATTCCAGTACAGTCATAGCAAATGTTTACAGTTGTCAGGTGTGCCCCCCACAATCCTGTGTAGAAATGTAGTAACATGTACGTGTGGGTATAATAACAGTGGAATACAGATTACCTGAGCTGGCCAAATTAGGAGGATAGATTGCTGCATGTGTACAATATGCAGGGATCTGTGTGTTAGGTTGTTGTGTGTTGTATATTGTGTGAAAGTGGTCAGCATGTAGGCATGGAGGGTTGTGTCCCGGTGGCCAATGGCCAGTACTGTTGATGACAGGGTCAAGTCCTAACAACTGCAGTGCCAAACACAATGCATCCCAGCAAGACCCCAATCCAGCAGTAATCCATACTAATTGTTCAGATGTAATATCTGTCACCATCTGAAAGATGGACATGGCATGAATGTGGGCCCAGGCATACACACTGTACACAGGTGGAAGTACCCTAGACAGAGAGTGTATAAAATGTTACTGTCAAATGGTCACACCTTTGGAATTGTACATACAGGTTAACAGCACATTAGTTGTCTGTGTAGTATGGAATACAGCTGTAGTCTGGCCAAACACTGCCCAACCACAAACGGCACAGTTATGAAGTACTGAGAAACTGCTGATGTCCCAGTACAAGCCAGCATAAGGGGAATGCCCCATGTATATCTGTGAGTCAGCTGCAAGTAGTTTCCATAGCAGACATGCACTCAGCTCACCCCACCATCAGCTACAGGTTCCTCACAGGTCATATCCCTGCTGTTGGGAATGAGTACAATATGACCCCCACTTCTGTATGGGAATACCCACAGAATGCAGTATGCTGAAGAGGTGTCCCATGCAGGTGTATCACTAGCTGTAAGCAGCACCCTGCCAGCATCCACCCCAATGGATTAATAAGGACAGAGACTACTGACATTAACACCTTGCACACCTACCCTGTCACCCCGGGGAAATACAGTGGCTTGCAGCCTGGGACTATAGGAGTGACAGAATGCACTGGCCTGCTACAGATGGCCTGCATCACTACCAAATGCCCTACAGTCCTCTGTTAAAAGCCTGTGTCTCACCTGTACTGCCAATGTATATCTCATGGAGTCCCAAATAATGACATAACACAGTCCACAGAACACAAATGCAAGGCCATGTCGACAAATCCCAGTAACATGTCCACCATGTCCTACTGCATGAACTGTGGACCAACCCCTAAATACTGCTGGGATGAAGGTATAACTATAGGGATACTTATCAGATATTGCTTGCATAATGTTAGGAAGAGGATAGAATAATGGGGGGGCTAGAAGCATGGATGCCATGGAGTGTGTGAAGTCTGAAACTCTGATGTGTGCCCATACTATCCCTGCCTGCAAACACAGGAATGGGTGACTACAAACCTGGTCATAAACCACAATGTGAAAGGGTAATGACCAGATATATGAGCTCTGCCTCTGGGTAACCTGTGTGAATCTGTACAGCTGAGAGGTGTGGCCACAGCAGGATATGGCCAGTCTGTCACGTCGATAGATGTAGAAGCATGGAATCCTCAGCCACCACAGTGCCAAGGTGCTGGACCATTTATATAGACCCATCAGGAAGTGTCTGCAGCTCCCCCTCCAGAATGGCATGAGTGTGCAAGAATATGTAGGCTGCAGACCATAATACTAGACACAGCTTCATTCATCGTGTATTCCCCAGGAAACTACTGTGAGCAAATACGTATATATGTCAGTAGCTGATGACATAGTACATCACAGTGTAAAACTGTAGATATGTCTGAATATCTCTGCTAACACCAAAACCATGTAGCAGAAGCAGCACAGACACAATTAGTTACAGTATCCCACTATCCTTTGCCCATTGTGACTCCATATTGTCAACCTATCTACAGATATCCTGCAGAAACAGGTTGCTAGCTGTAGGTGTAGAACACAAATGCCTGCACTGGAGTACAATTTACCTGGAATAGATTCACACATTCATTACAGAAGGTCATATTGGGCATGCTCCCAAACTTACAGAAATGAAGCCCATGTCTGGCAACAACAGTGGACTATACATATCTGTCAGTCGCAGATGTCTGTGCATACACTCCACATTGCACACCAGTCATACTTTGCACACACATCGGATACGATTACACACATATATCCAAGGACAACACACTATAATAGGTCAAACATACACAAACAGAGATGTTGGGAAGAGAGAGAGACAGACAGTGACAAAGAGCTTCCCTTCGTGAGGCCTGTCCCACCCACCACACATCCAACTGGCCAATATCACACAATGTGCCAATATCTATCACTGTAGACATTTGCTTCTAGTAGTCATCAGCACTATAGTGTCTGTAGTGCTTATGATAACTGTGTAACATGACAGCAGAAGTCATTATTCATCTAGCAGTCATATACACAGTCCTGTCAAATATAAAGTTGTGTGTGACTGAGTGTTGTGTGCGTGTTTCCAGAGTAATGGTTTATGGCCCATTCACACACACTGCACTCACCATTGCCTAGTTTAGCTAGCCTGCTGATGTCAGTCACCTTGAAATACCCCTCTGGACAAGGATCATCCCTATAAGCTCTGTGGCACATGCAATAACTGTGTAATGCTATAATGGGATGTACTAATTAGGTAGGAGTTTTAATCCCAGACATGGAAACTGTGAAACTCTGTGTGTTTGTGTGTGTAGGGCTCAATGCTTTTGAGGCCATTCACAGTCACTACACCTTCCATTGCCCTACTTTAGCAAGTCTGCTGATGTCAGTCACCTTGTAATACCTCCTTGGACAATATTCAGCCCTGTAAGCTCTGTGGCACATGCAATAACTGCATAGTGCTATAGTGTGATGTACTAGTTAGATAGGAGGTCTAATCTTAGACATTGCAACTGTGAAACTCTGTGTGTTTGTGTGTGCAGGGATCCATGATTTTGAGGCCATTCATAGACACTACACCTCCCATTGCCCTACTTTGGCAAGGCTGCTGATGTCATTCACCTTGAAATACACCTTTGGAAAAAGGCTTGCCCTATAAGCTCCGTGGCTTTTGCGATAACTGTGTAATGCTATAGTGTGATGTACTAGTTAGGTAGGAGTTCTAA
>NC_056730.1:400890252-400922752 GCF_019279795.1 Protopterus annectens | reverse complement strand
TGCTCTTAGTTTTTGCAGCTGTTACTGTGCTTCTGCCTGTACTTTGTCACATATCGGTAGGGCTCTTCAGAAAAGTGAGATTATAGTTTGACATTTTTGCTAGGTTAAGAGTGGGCTGGGCAAGGCAGCTCTGACATCACAATGTGGGAGGTCCACTGGCTCTTCTATACAGCATGCAAATCAGGCGGGGATTACATCACTTTGGGGGTGGAAACATCTTGGCAGCTAGAGCAAGAGCTCTGGCAGATGTGACGTCATTATTTCAGAGCCAGCTAGAGGTTTTTCAACTTGGTTTTCAAAGTGAAAGTAAAACAGCATGGAAAGGTAGGAAGCCTAACAGGGAAAGGAGTTGAGTGGATTAATTTTTAAAGCTGCATGGGTGATTTTTCGAGGCTGTATCAATGAACAGGGACTAAGAGAGACAGCAGGTTGAGCAATTTGCTTTAATATCCCGTTGTTGTCCATATAACATTTATATTGCAGCAATGCTGAAACCTGCTAAGCATCGCTCAGCCCTGGTAGCCAGTGATTACATTCCAGTCTAATGAAATAGCAGGGTAATGACTTCTTTAATAAGGGTATTTAATTCCATGTACATAACATGGTCAATGTGCTGTCATTACAGTAGCAAGGGGTGTGAGTCTACTGTCTGGGACACCTGAGTGTATATGGCTTGTACAACACTCTTTTCCATTTGAATGTGTTACATACATGGGTAGTATCCCAGGTTATATGCAGTCACACTGGCATGTAGTGTATCATTACGTTACTATTGTTGACAGTGCTTTCCTAAGTAAGAGTAGATTACAAATTGTAGTACTGGAACCAAACACCCCTGCATGCAAAGATGGACTCTGAGTCCTCACTGTCATGTTCTTGGTGTGTGAGCTGTGTGTCATTAAGTATTTCCTACTGGATATTGATCTGAGATGTGGATATTAACTGTAGACTACTGTGTGTATAGGACATGTCATTGAGGGCTGCTGTCATGTAGTAATAGCATACCTAACAGTGTCAGACGTCTGTCAACACATTCATCCTAATGCATAACCCATTGGCTAGCTGATGTCTGTCTGTCCTTTGTACAGATGTGCAGATGTCAGATATCCATCTTGGCTGCTTACGGGCAATATATGCTTGAGTGACACTGACATGTCTGCCCAGCTGTGTTATGAATGCCACAGCTAGGAATCCTCACCCTGTATGCACCACATGCATGGATACCTCAACTACACTACCACAGTCAACAGAACATGCTTGGGTACAGGTCTCCAAGACAGATACTGACCATGTTATGTAATACATTTTGCATACATGTCAATTGAAGCACCTCACTGGTCTTCTGGCAAGAGGCAACCAGATGATTGGATGTTGCATTTAACTCTCACACTGAGGATCACTCCCGTGGCATCAGTTGCTAGATGGCCTGCTGGCAAATGGCAGGTGGCATGATACTACTGTACCTACATCTCCTACTCTTCTCATCGCTCCATGGACAATATCCTGGTACACACCTATGAACACCTGCATGTATGGACCCCAGTACTGACAAATGTGTCAGTGTGCATTACTGAGAATAACAGTGTCTATGTGTTTGTAAACATGTAGTTGACAATACCCTGAGGCCCTTCACACCCACTGCACCTCCCTATTAACATAGTTAGATATGGCTGCTGCAGTAATAGACATTACATATACCTTGTTACACTCTTCACCCTATGGTCTACCTGGAGCTTGCAGTACCAGCACAACACTGTTGTGCAAATGGGTAGATAGGCATGGGTTACAGTCTGAATTTTGGCAAGTGTGTGTATGTGTGCAAGTGTGTATATTTGTAGGATATAGCATTCTGAGGCCACATTCTCCTAATACAATACACCTTGCCACACAGTATAAGGGATAGTGTTGTTGCTGACCATAGGAGAGCCATGACAAAGCATCGCCTACTATCCCTGTGGCATGTGCAATAGATGCATATCCCTGTAGTAGTACTCTTGAGATAGACAGGGGGTTGTATTGCAGTCCTGGTCAATGTGTGATGGTGGGTATGTCAGAGTATTATCATGGGTTTCAGTGAGTACAATATCCAATGTGGGGTGTGGGTGCTGGGTATACTGCCTTTACACCATAGTACCCCCAGTACATGTCCCAAAGTCCACTGTATGGGGACCACTGCGCCATCAACCATACAGGTAACTGATTACACTATCCATCCCAATGATGCATGTGATGTGTGCAACATATCTGTAACAGAATGGACACACTGCCAAGGCAGTTAGCACTGATAAACCCAAGTCTCTCAGATGTGTTTATGACTGTTATGTGTTTGTCAATGTGTACATGACAGTATGCCACATTATGTATTGTTCATAAACAACTAGTATATCCCCCATTACCATACTGTACAAGACGTTTTGATGTTCTTCACTTAATATGTAACCTGGAACACGCCTCATCCTAAATGCTGTGTGGTGTGGGCAATTAAGGCCACAAACATTAGTAGCACTACGTACCTATGTAGGGATTCTAGCCCCAGTGTTGTCAAGTAAGAGTGTGTGTGTGTATGTGAAGGGATCTACCTCAGTTTGCAGAATATGCATGTCCCAGGAGGTCATCTGTCTGAGAACTGACTGGCAAATGCTAACATTTCACATGTATCATCTTATGGAAATTAATTCCCTCAAAACTAGTAGTAGATGTGTACATGCCCTCTTCCCCACTGTGTATCTGTACATCAATACTGGAGTTGGTATATATAGCTGGGTGTGGATCTTGTGGACACAGGCACCATCATTGTGGTTATTGTTGAGTGTATCCCCTGCTTAGTTGGCTGTAATACTGTACAGTTCATATTAACAGGTTAAGTAGTTGTCAATCACACTATCTGCAGTTCTACACCACCCCACACTCTCCAAAGGGTAGGGCTGTGCCACCCATACCAGCACATCTATGTTTACCAAGTTGAGGATTGCACTACATTGGGGAAGGGGACATATACCCTGCCAGTACCATCGTCAATGACATTAAACTACCAGACTGATTATTTCCCAATGTGATGTTGTGCCTCTTCTGTCTTGGTGGAATTACATAGGCTAAAATGAGTTCCTTGCAAAAGTACATACATCCATGTGCACAGTATTCTCTGTGTATTGCATCAACACCAAAGTCTGTGTGTGTGTGTGTGTGTGTGTGTGTGTTATACACAAACATGTGGTGTGTACCACCCAGTACATGTACCATTGTCCACTGTAGAAGGGCTGCTGACATCAGCCACCATGCACTCACCTGTATACACCCCTCAGACCTATCAGGCATGTGGCACATTTAGTAATGGTTATACAGACCTGTGACTTGTGTTCAGCTGTACCCAGGATATGGCACAGTCAAGGTGTCACCACAGTGCCATACCCCTTGTAGGAAACAACAGCAGACCGACATCCTGCTGACACACAGACACCTACAACACAAACAGTATACATTATGGAGACCACAATCACTCAGTGTTAATAATAGATATAATGCATTATAGCTGGACAGCTACACATCCTGACATGTAAGCATTAAACTTTAGTGCTGGAAACATGTTACACAGCATACATTGGTACACCATAGTACAGTCACTCTGTGCATCAGTACCATATTAGCCTGTCGCTGCATCAATGTTATGGATGACAGGGATTTGGCACAGGCATCATCATATGCACAGGGTGTGTTGTGGGTTTGCCAGAGACCTAGGCTGAGCTATTCATTTGACATCATGTGTGTGTGTGTGTTAGGGGGTTTCATTATTAATTGGGCTGTGTAGATGTAGTGTGTGTAGGTATGGGGTTGCCCTAACTATGTTGGTGATGTGTGTGTGTATGCATGCACACATTTCTGCCATGTGGCTGCCCTATACACGGGTTTGTTGGACAGCTGCAGACTGTACCTGGAAGGGTGTGCAGTTCACCATCTCTGGCCATGGATATGAGTACTGTGCCTGTCAGGGGTTCCACGGGCACCACCAGGTACAAGCCATGACATGGCACTCTCCCCTGATGATGACATATGTCCACTGGATCTGGGTCCATCTTGGGACCAGCCAGGGCCATGTGCATGTGGCCTGCTATGTTGTGGTGTGGACATTGCTGGGGCTGGTACTGCCACTACGGGAGCAGTTCTGACTTCTTGCACATCCACATCGACTTCCACCTGTTGGTGTTGCTGGCCTACATCCACATGGTTGTCACACTACTCCCACCATATACTCAAGCACAGGCATTCCACGGTCAAGGATTCTCACCATCTCACCCAACCATCTATCCAGGACCTCTGCAAAATAACGGTGGGCACCTGCAAGATCACGAATGTTGTCAATAACAGCAGAATGACTAGCCCTCTGCAGCCTCAGACCCTGTCTGGCATACCGTTCCATACATGCCTGCACCTCCATGATGGCCTAAAACATGCATCTGGTGACACCAGATGTAGCACTTCTGCCAGGGGCATGATGACCAGCAGCCCTTCTATAAGCACCCCTGTATATCTGCCTGTGTGGTACCATATCTGGCTATGGCTGCTGTGTCCATACACACGTGCCATAGACACTACACTGTGCTGTTCCATGCCACCACCTGCTAACTGTCCCTCATCTATGGCTGCTGGTGATGGGGTATGTATAGACAATGTGACTATGTGTGGGGATGGGGTGGATATCACTTGGATGTCAAATGATGGTGCAACTTCAGCCCCTGACAACCCTGCTTGTGCCTCAACACACCTATCATCATTGTCAGTGTCTGTATGGACACTAACATCGGTTTGCCTGCAGGAGTGACCCTGTCCCGCCTTGCCATCTGTGAGGGGAAAACAAGAAACACACTTTAAGACCTGTACATCACTGCTTAGCTGTATACACACACACACACACACACACACACACACACACACACACACACACACACACACACACACACACACACACACACACACACACACACACACACACACACACACACACACACACACACACACACACACACACACACACACACACACACACACACACACACACACACACACACACACACACACACACACACACACACACACACACAGGTCCACACTTTCTAACACTCCTTCCTCCACAGCTGCACTGTTCTACCTTGCTACAAAATGGACAGGTGTCACATGTGGACACAGCCTAACATTAGGGGAGGTATATATAGGGACAGATTGCAGGTAAGCCTATTACAAACATATGGTGTTTGTGCATACTACATTTTACGTTAACATGACTGTTCTGCAGGTGGTGGGGTCTGAACTCATGTGTCTTATCATAACTTCATTACTTCCACCATCAGCTATTTGCCACACTAATATACATGTCTTGAGGTACAGAACACACACTATGATGGCTTACATCTTGTCATTCAGTGCTCATCTGCACAGTTGACAGGATTGGCCCACTGCCCACAGGGCCAGATGCTATGTCCATAGCAGTTGTTCAGCAGGACATCATTACAACAACAACTGATGATGGCACATATAAATCTTTCCACATCATCTATCCCAATATTACAGACCAAGTACTACATTCAATTATATGCATATATGTTTCACATACCTGTCATAGTATTGTCCTCTCTTCTAGGTATACTTTTATGTGTCCCTTGTGTTATATACTTTTGTTTTGGTTTGGTTTGTAGTTTTAGTTTTTTTTTCTCTCTCTCTCCACTACAGGGATTGAGTTGCTTTGAATAGGTTGCAGCATGGATTTTGTAGGTGATGCTCATGGTTAGGTGATGGCCTCTGCACCAATCAGTGTTCACCATTTGCTAATTGCATGCAGCCAGTTGTGTAGTGCTTCCAAATACCACTGTCATGGCAACCCACTACTATAAACTACTACATCATGTGGGTGTTGTCCCTTTACCTTTCTAGTATTGAAGACATCCTTCCTGTGTGTGGGCAGCAGTGTTACAGACAGTAGGTAGCAATACCTCTTACAACAGGACTTGCAGACACAGGCCAACTGCATATTTGTATAAGGTTCCAGACCTATGGACAGTGTGAGTATTGCTGTTATATGCATTGTATACTGCTAGTTTTACAAGGCTTATGTGTACATGCTAGTTTTGCATGGAATGCAGTCTGACTGCATAGCTCTCAACTGTGGACCTATCCACATGATGGCCAGAGGATTGGCTTTTATGTTTTGTCTGTTCACCACACAGGTCTTGTCTCTAATACATCAGTGGCATTTTGTCTGTTGAGTGCTATCAGTACATGGCTACATCCATTTGTGTTTCTGACTTCATATTTCTGAGTAAGGGTATGTTGCAACCAATCCTGTAACACCAGTAACTTTCACAGTGTATAACAGCAATATTGCAAATATGGCCCTATATTCCAGCCTCTGTCCTCCACCTATATACCAGGCTTTGTCCATATGTCATGCAGTAAGAGGTTGTTAAGTAGTGACCTATCATTATGTAATGCTGGCATTCCTGCTATCATTCCAGTGATGTTGTGGACTCCCACTCATATTGTAGGTTAGGGTCCATATCTATGAGGGCTACAGCTGGACAAAACATGTGTGACCTTGTGCAGTCCAGAGATCAGTGTATGTAACACAGTTATATGCCCTTGGAAGATATTCTATGAGGGAGGGGTAAGCACCATTTTTAACCTAGGCTGTTACAACATGTGAGGGATATCAGTAGTAAGACACATGAAGGTATATGGCTGTACATTTTCATTTATTTCACCATGGTCATATAGTTAGGGAGGGTGTGGGGGTCACAGCCCCCCACAATGGAGGGTGTGGGGGGTAAAGCCCCCCACTTAATTTCATATTATATTGTTTAGTTTTGCTTTAATATTGCTTAGTAAAACAAAAATAAGTGGGGGGCCTCTCCTCCCATACCCCCCATTGTGGGGGGCTGTGCCCCCCCACCCCCTAACTATATAGTCTAACACCAAGGTCGCACTACAGTGGGGAAGGGGGCATATCCCATTTTCTTGCCAATAATACTTGTCGGTCAAATGAAGTGTCGGTCACATGAAATTTCGGTCAAATAAAATTTCGGGCAAATGGGGTCGGGCGAATGGGGTCGGTCAATCAGAAGTTAGGGAAACTGAAGTAGACCCATACACAGATATATACATACATACATACATACATACAGACAGACATCTACATATATAAATACATTTCCCCTACTTTTGAATGACTGTGCTGGATGATATGTTTGAGAAAACATCAGATTTATTTATATCTGAAATGGCTTACGGGTAAATCACTTTGGCTATAGTGTGTAGGGTCCCAGGTTTGAGACTTGCAAGGGCTGCTTATTTTGTTGCTGGGCAGAACAGGGGCTGATGGAGACAGAGTGATTAAGGCACTTTAAAGCAGTTGTAAGCGGGTTTGTGCGGAGCTAAGCGACACTTACGTGAGCTTAGCTTTGCTTACGGCTGCTTACGGCCTCTTAAACGCATGCTAATTTCAAATAAAGAAAAGAAAAAAAAAGGAGATAGGAAAGTGGTGAAATTGTGGCAAGCAGGGGGATAAACAAGAGGAGAAACAAGTAGGGATGTGCAGGACGGGTGTAGGAAAGGACCATATCTCTGCATTTCTTTGGCAGCAACAGCTGCTTTTAATGTAGGCAATTTAGAATTTGGAGCCTCACACCCTACAGGGAGGTGTGTGGGCATCATACAATACGGATGATTGGTAGGGTTAGATTGTGTGATGGGTACTTGTCTCTGGGCGAAATACAGAGCTATGTATGGGACGTGACTTTTTTGTGGGACAGATGCACTTTTTTTTTAAGGTGAGAGTGGGATGTTAAGGAAGGATTATAGGTAAGTGTGGTGAGGGAGGTTTTGTAGGAGAGGTTGCATTTGCAGACAGATAAGACAGCAGACAGGGGTGGTGTATGACACATGGGGTAAACACCTTGACATGCAGGGTGGTTGGGAATCTGAGGTTCATGAGACCCCCAGATGGTAGCAGTGGCACTGATGTTCCCACCCGATGGCAGTCACCACTACTCCTTCACAGTCCCGAAGGTGGGTGTGATGGGGCTGGGCTGGAGGGGCCGCCTGCCCCTCTAGCTGTGACAGCCTGCCCTCCACCTGGTGCAGGTGGTCATCCAGCTCTGTCTGGAAGACACTGCGCACCATGTCACAGACCTCATCCTGGGTGACACTGTCTTCACCACGCCCACTTGCAGGGGGGGCGATCCCGATCCCCTGCAACGGTTCTACCCAAGGGTGGTGCAGGACCAGCAGATGGGAAAGGTCTGGGTTGGGTCCCAGACATGCTGGGACCCAGTGCCTTGACCAGGTGGAGTGGGCGAGGTGGATCTGCTGGGATCTGCCTTCCCATATGTGCTATGGTGTGGAAATTAACAATGAATATTGGTTAGTCATGCACAACACATGACACCATTAGTCAAAATAGCACGGATGGATATTCCCATTTACCCAAAATGCAATTATAACAGTGCTATAGCACACAGAACCCATGCATATATGGAATGGCATTCTGGGTTGCAACAACATGCCAGTTAGTGGTATGTCAGGTAGGCAATAAGATGATTATTCAACTGGGAATATTAGTATGCACACAGTTTAAACAATGATAAACCAAATGGAACAATGTTCCCAACAGTAGAGGTTTGTTTAGGAACATACCCATGTTAGTTTCAGTGTGATGGTTGGATCAGTTGAGTGGTGGGGGAAGGGAACATATTAAATTGACAACTGCTATCAAGTATATTTGTCAGTTCACTACTATTCACTACTTGACATTCTGACCACACTTACACTCTATCTGGGCCATGGGGCTGCTACAGCATACCAACAGCTGTAGAAATCAACAGAACAATTGTACCCTTATACACATCAGACCTGTTTCTATACCAATTTCTTTACCTATGGGCCTGTGCAGATTAACTGTGTGCACATTACATTGCTGTTTCTACACATATATCAGATTTACATATTAGTTGCAGGCCCTGGAGTGTGTGTTGCACCTTTCACATACATCTACTGTGACATTCTCTGTGTTCAGGTTTCTTGGCAACTGGGGAAACTTCCGTGACAGCGTGACACTTGAGGGGCTGCATGTCTAGCTTTCATCTATTTGTAGGACTGGGGCTGATCAACACAGCAATTGTACACCTTTCATAGTTATACACATCATACTAGTATTTATATTCAGATTTCTTTACCTGTGTGCCCTGTATGGAAAATGTATGTGTTGCAGTACATTATTTTTTTCTATTCAGATTGCAGTTTACAACTGTAGAACCAAACTGAGATGTTAGTGGTGGTCCCTGGATACGAACCGTGCTGTGTGTGTAAAATTGAACTACAGGCCTAGTCCTTATCAAACTGAGCTACTAGGGAGGTGTTGTGTGTTGCTTGTGACATTTCTATCTAGTACATATTTTTGTGCACAGTACTTTTATTATGACATGTTGTATTATTTGTTTCCCATTTTCAGTACAAATTATGCATACACAACAGACATTGGTGTCACTGTTTTTGAAACATGTGCACGTTAGCAGGACTGCACATTTGACTGTTTTACAACTACATACTGCAATTTAGATTCCTGAGTACACAGTGTAGGTTTTAAGTCTGCACCTGTTAGCCTTATACACTTCTCAGCACATTCACAGCTACATATGTCTGAAATTGAAAGATTAACACAGGACAATGTTGGCAAACAAGTAAAACACGTTCTGATGGAATTATGTACTGTTGCTTTTTTTTCCAGTTATTTGACATGCCCATTCTAAAGTATGCAGACAAGCAGTGCTAAATCAGTTCAATTCAGTTAATGCATTCTGCAAGACATACACATTTCTATTTATCAGGTACAAGTGAGATGCCACACACCTGTGTTTGGGATCACCTTTATTAGTTTTGACATACATATCTGTGTACAACTCAGAAATCCACAATTACTATTCCTGCATGATCTGCGCAGGGGAATGCTTTTCATTTCAGACTGTTACAGTAGCCCTGACATGGCACTTTCTTGGCAGGTTCACTGAGACACACTCATATATATTCTAATATTCCTCTCCTGCATATTGTACCTTGTTTACTACTGATACCTGTATTACACAGCAGCTGCAAATACTCCATTGTAATACTGGGAGCCTGACACAGGCATTTATTCCTGACTTTTACAGCACAATTATATATATATATATATATATATATATATATATATATATATATATATATATAGGCAGTACTACCATTACTACAATTTTGATTTCTTACTGCTAATAGTAGGGGGTATTCTGTACTCATCATACTGCTGCTGCAGCCAGGCCAGTTGCTGGGCATGAACCTCCACATTCTGGGACCTCTCTGCAGCAGCTGTATGGGGAGACATCTCACATTAATCACACCTGCACAGTCACAAGTTGATCTTTTTCCATACTTAGTTAGAGATACATAAGACTGCATGCTTACAGACAGGTGGGACATCCTGTGCTTGGGCTTCTTGGTCCAATAGTGCACCCCTTCTCTGCTTCAGGTCATTATGGTGATGACTTACCTGTCCAGGGTTTGCCAGTGGCGCTGGTGAGATTATGTGCAAGCTGGTCCCAGCCCTCTGCTTTGTACTGCGAGCCCTGGTAATGGCCCTGCAGCAGCCTGCCATCATGGTTTTTAACTAGGAGCCCAACCATGACCCTGGACTCCTGGATGCTCCAACATTGCACTCGGAAGCACACACCTTCACCAACGCTAGACATTTTGGTCCTGCTATGTGCAATCTCACATGGTTATGGCTGTATTCCCGCCTGTGTGGTTTTAAATAGGGCAGTTTTCCCGCACTTTTTCTTGATTGGCTAGTTTTAATATGCTGCACTATGCTTAGCTCTGTGCAACTCCACATAGCAATGCTTACACCAGCTAAGCAGAGCTGAAAGCAGGTAAGCAATGCTTACACTAGCAAAGCATTGCTTAAATCTATTTATTTTTCATTAAATTTATAACTTATTTTTTACTTCTCTCTAGCACTGTGAGTTAAGCACACCTGCCAGTAACCCTTGGTAAGATCAATGGTTGTAAGATACTTAGCCCCACCCACCTGCTCTAGGGCCTCATCTGTACTAGGCATGGAGTAAGCATCTGATTCTGTGTGACTATTTAATTTCCTGTAGTCCACACAGAACCTGGTGCTGCCATCCTTCTTTGGCACCAGCACCATTGGGGAGGCCCAGGGACTGTTGGACTCTTGAATTACCTCTAGTTCCAACATCTCCTGTATCCCCTCCCTCAGAGTCAATTTGACTCTCTCAGGCACCCTATAAGGGCCTGCCTAATAGGCCTTTGGGGTTCTGTATCCACCTGGTGCTGCACCAGGTGGGTGCTCCCTGGTTTCCCAGTGAACATGTCCCCAAACTCCTGTAACAATGCTCGGATTTCTTGAACCTGGATAGGAGACAGCTGCTGGGACATTGCTACACCTTCTACTGAGGTGCCAGTCTGAGCCTCACTGAGGAGATCAGTCACCAGATCTTCCTCAGACTCCTCTGCTAATTTACTGCAAATACTCAGCACAAGGGCTTCCCTATCATGGTAAGGTCTATCATGTTAACATGGTACAAGTTGTGCTCCTGCCTTCTGTCTAGCAATTCCACCATGTAGTTAACATCACTTACCTTTCTTACCACCTTGTAGGGTCCCTCCCAAGCTGCTTGCAGCTTGTTGTGTCTGACAGGAATGAGAACCATTATCTGCTGCCCTACAGCATAATCTCAAGCTCGAGCATTCCTGTCATACCAGATCTTTTTCTGCTGTTAGGTTTCTGCCAGGTTCTCCTGGGCCAAGCCCATTAGTACCCTGAGCCTTGTCCTGAGGTTTTGGACATATGCCACAACAGACTCCTTGTGAGATGCACACTCACCTTCCCACTCATCTTAAATTAAATCTAGAGGTCCCCTCACCCTATGCCCATGCAGCAACTCAAAGGGTGAAAAACATGTGGATTCCTGGGAAACCTCTCTGTAAGCAAACAACAGATGGGACAAATATTTGTCCACTCCCTCTTAAACTGGTCTGCAAATGCCCATAGCATGGGCTTAATTTTAGAGTTTAACCTCTCAACAAGACCATTAGTCTGGGGATGGTAGGGGGTGGTCTTCAGGTGCTTCACCACACAGTACGTCACAGACAAGCCAGCAGATCTGACATGAAATTGGTACCCCTGTCAGCATGTATTTCCTTTGGGAAACCTACCCTGCTGAAAATCTCTAACAAAGGATTTGCCACCTTTTCTGCCTCAATGGAGGACAAAGCTACTGCCTCAGGGTATCTTGTAGCATAATTTACTACCACTAGGATATACTTTTTCCCTGTGGAACTTTGGGTACTCAGAGGCCCCACAATATCCATAGCTACCCTCTGAAATGGCTCCTGAATCACAGGCAAAGGCATCAAAGGAGCTCTCACCTTGTCTCCTGCCTTGCCTACCTTTTGGTACTGCTCACGGGTCCAGCTCTGGAAATTCCAGGCCAATAGAAGTTCTGCATAATACATCTCTTTGTACGTTTTATGCCAATATGACCTGCAAAGGGAATATCATGGGCTATGGCTAGACATGCCAGACAGCAGGCTCTAGGCACTATCAACTGCAGTATCCTCTCACTTTCTATCCCTCCCTCAGGGGTCCACTCTCTATACAGTAACCTTTTGTCCCAGTATACAGATTCCCCCTTCCATTGAGAATCAGGTGTCTCACTGGCTACCTGCCCCAGGCCTTGGAATGTAGGGTCTGAGAGCTGAGCCTGTCTCAACTCTCTCTTTGTAACCCTTCCCAGCTGCCCTTCCACAGGAAGTCTGGTATCCTCTGACAGCAGTGCCTCACTGTCAGCCTGGGTTCTACTACTCACCTCTACCTTTATAGTTACTCTTGTCCAAGTGAACATCAGTACCCACAAGCAGCTGTGGCTCACCTTCAGTCTCACTGCTACAGAGTAGCTCCCTCCCTGAAGTAACCACCTCACCAGTCCTGGTTGCAAGTATTGCAGTCTGTCTGGGTCTCGCCCATGCTACCAGACCCACATGCTTTTCTTGAAGCCTGACTGTGTGCAACTGCATTAACACATGGTACTGCCTCATCCAAATCCTTCCCTATCAGGACATCTGCAGGATGGAAGTTCCGTACCCTTGTCATCTCAAGACAACCTACTACTGGCATTTTGTCTTTCCCACTTACTGGCTCTCTCACCTTTTGTTTCCCATCTTGCCTCTGTGGAAATCTGTATGCCACATGACCCCACTAGTTGCATTCAAAACATTTAACCCTAGGTCCTGGATGTGCACCTGGACTAGTGACTTTCCCTACTACTGGCAGATTCTATTGGGGTAACCTGGGATGCCCACCATGGGTTCCTTTAGACTCATGAGCAGTACTGGGGGTCCCTTTCCTGTGCAGAGATGCCGTGCTTGCTAGGTATAGGTTTCCCTTCTTCCCCAACTCATCTGAAGTAGCACATTGTCTATCAGCTAACCAGATCTTCATGTCCTCAAGCAAAGTGTTAAGGGCTTGTTCCTTCACCAAAAGGTCTGCCAGCCCTTCATAAGTGGTGACCTGACATCCACTCACCCATCTATGAAAATAAGTGTTCAGTTCAGCAACATATTCACACACACTTTCTTCTGCCTTGTGTCTATACTCACAAAACATTTTACTATAAGTTTCAGGTGTTAGCTTAAAAAATTCTAACAGACAGTTCTTAACAGCAGTATAATCAAAACAGTCAATGTCAGACATTTTGGACAAAATAGTTACAGCTTTACCATGGAGTAAGGGGGTCAGGAACCATACCCAGAGCCTTTGGTCAGCATCATACTGTTTACATACCCTCTCAAACATATGAATGATACTATCAAAATTATCCCCCTTTGTAAACTGCAGAAGAAATTTACTGATGTTTTGTGCTTCTGGGATCCAGTTACTCCCTTCCCCATTACCTCCATGACTCTGGCAAAGAGTCAGCATCTTCTTATCATGCTGCCTCTGCCTTTCCTTCTCCTCAACTTCCAGGCATAGCAGTTTCTCATTCTCCTCAGGCTGTAGATGTCTCAGTCTCTCTGTTGCTTCTGTTTCCAAACACCTGGCTTCCAACTCAAGTCTCTTTAGCTCCAGATGGATTTTAAGTCCTCTGCAGAAAGGTTGAGCTGTCCATTTTCTGGGTGTTGCACATTTCCACGGCCAGTCTGATCGCCCTCCTGACTGCTGTTTTCTGATGCAGCTGTGACCAAAGCTGCAATCATGTATGTCTTAGTCAGGTTTCCATGCACCAGTCCCTTAGGCTGGCACATCTCAGCCAACTGGCTCCTTGACAGCTTGCCATACTCCTCTGCTAACATGCTTGCTTGCTCTCCCTGACTAACTAAGCTAATAAAACAAATAAAACAATTGTGATCTGAACTCTGAATATTCAATGCGTGGCTGATTTAGAGTACAAAAACACCTTCAGTGATCACTGTACATAAGCTACAGGAATTCACTATCCACACCACTACATACCAATTGTCAACCAATTAATATGTGCTGTGGATAGCCTCACCACTGCCAAACAATTAATATGTGACACCCGTGCACTAGCCCAGTAATCAAGGAGCCTCAATCCTCACCACTAACACCAGTGAGGGACGTCCACATTGGGAAGGATAACAAATACACACACAGTAAAGTACAATTTCCCTTAAGAGCACACAGAGATCACAGTCAGTCTGGGGCTGGTTTCTCCCTTTCTCTCCAGATCCCCAATAAGACTCCCACCTGGTACAGCTATAGAGTGGGGTCCTTAGCCAGGGTCCCAAGCCAAGTCCTCCTAGCACTCTCTCTGTCCAACCAGTGCTTCATGTCCCTGCCCAAGTAGCTGACATACGCGCGCACACACACACACACACACACACACACACACACACACACACACACACACACACACACACACACACACACACACACACTTTGAGATATTATTTATATACAGCCACATAGACACTCCTGGGAAAGGCTGGCACAGGTTCACTAGCTGTGCCCCTTCTGTCCAGGCTATAAGGTAGTAATCACTGCCACCAGGACCCTTACTTATCAGCTACTAAAAAGGCCCTTACCAAAGGGTGTCCAATTATTAATGTGCAATATCATTATCCAAATGGTAAGTGTGACTCAGCAGCAAGGCTTATTTGGACTGTCTTTGTACGGTATCTCTATATACATACAATGTACCCTAGAGCTTAAAGTATCTCTACACAAAGCAGCCACAGTTAAAAGTTTAAAAAATATTTAATAATAAATAATAAAAATACAAGACAATACTTCTTACTACACGGTGCTATTCAAGAGTTCAGAGATCACAGAAAAATGCTTAAAATAATACAGTAGAATAGTTCTGACATCAGTATAGAAAACAGCTGGACTAAACTTACTATTTTCTATCTATTTCTAGGAGAGACACTAATGTCTAAGATCCTGCTTACAGACAGTCAGAGAAAAGCAAGTGCTGGTGAGTGGTCAGTTCTGAAGACAAATGCAAAATGCTCTGTCTCTGAGAAAGTCCTTTAAATTGATAATACATCCTGATGACTCATTTTAGATTACATCATTCTTAACAATTCTCTGGATTCTCAGGCTAACAGAAACTCTACATTAACATTTCTTGGTAAGCTTGCAACTGGTCAAGACACTACAACAATTAAATATATTATATATATGTAAAATGTAGCAATTAACTCTAGCCTTAAAACAATAGAAATAATCTGCTGGTTCAGACATCATGGCTCCGAGCCCTGGGATCAAAACAGTCATAAAATGCTTGACTTATCTGCTTTCTTATGGCAGAGTGCAATGTTGTTACATTTTTGAAGTTCAACATCCAATACAGTCTTTTCACGTTTAATAGAACAAGCCTGTGGCTTATATCAGTATTTACAAATGACAGAATTATCTACAAAATTCTAGCTAGCTAGGCTGGCAGCCTCCACATATCTTCACAGCATGCATTACATTTAATCTTTTTCTTTTTTCCCTGCATTTATTTATCAACATATATAATATCATTGTAATATCATTGACCCTTGGTTTAAATCATTTAATACCAATTTGTTTGCAGTCTTATTTCTGCTGTTAGAGTTTATGTCACTATCTGCTTTAATGTTTTGAGGGGTAAGTGCACTATTTCATTTATTTTCTCTGCCTCCTTCCTTGACTAGTTTAAAGACTTCTAGCAAAGCTTTTAAATATGTTACTTAGGCTTCTGATTTCCCTCCCAGACACATCAGGATGCAATAATACAGGCATGACTCCCTCAAGCTAAAGCTCTTAGCACTGTACCAGGGGCATCATGTAAAGTGCAGTTTGACTTCAACATTAAATAGTACATTGACAAGATGAATAATTCCATGATCTTCTAGAAGTAACAACTTTGAAAACACTAGCTGCTGTATGTGGGAGGGGTGTCATTTTGTTTATGTGGGCTTTGATGGAGATATAAAATTACAAGCAGACATTAGACAGGTTTAAGAATTATACATACAACTATGTGAGTGGTTCCAGCACAAGAAAAAACAAATTGACTGAAAACAGAATTATTTCTTTCAAATGCAGGTTTAAGTTCCATAACTGAATATCGGAAAAGGCATTGTCTATTGACTATCCACTGTATAATGCAGCTCTTGCACTATTCATATTTTTTCTTTTAGATTCCACTTCCTGGTTTCAGCAGTGTGGCTATTTATAGCTCATGCCAAAGTTTTTTACTCAGAGTATTGCATGCAATTCAGTATTGGAAATGGACTTTCTTTGACCGTACTGAGTCACCCTTTATTTAGCATTTACTTCAGAGGGCCTGGTCTTTGGACTTGTTGAACCACTCAATATGTAACTCCACAGCCACTCTTATATCATAGGCAAGCAGCACCTGTATGACCCTAACTGAATATATTAGCTTTACAAGGCTCCTCACCATTTTTTTGAAAATGATATAGTAATTTACTAATACTTTTTTCCAGCCTGGTCCAGCCTGGCCATCTGAGCTAGTATGGATAAGAATACCCTGTTTATAATCCCATGCAGCTGGATTAAGTCCCTGCCCTTCAAGATATGACACCAAGCAGGAACTTCAGATACTTCTACCTTTCCTTTCTCCTTTAAATCCATTCCTTTTAAAATGTGTCTTGATTAGAAGCTATTTATTTCTCATTTGGGGTGTCCTGCAAGTCTCAGATGGGTTTCCTTTTGAGAGGTTCTATTTATCTTTCTTGCTTTTCCGTTGTAGTATTTCTGTAAGTAAGTGACTCTGTTCCAGGACAGCAAAATATAGTATGATCAAAAGGAGAAAAATCTGAAAAAATTAGCACTGAGCAGAGATACTAGACATTTTCACTTAAAATGCATGAAATTTGCAACCATTAACTGTCTTTATAAGCAACACATAACATACTGTTTTGTAAATACTTTGCTGTTCATTATTCTTCCAAGTTATTGTTTATTTATCTATCTATTTATTTAATGTGACATTTGTTGACCAGGATAGTCCGATTGAGCCACAGCTCTTTTTCAGTGGAGGCCCGGTGAGAAAAGCTCCACAGAAGTATGCAATGAACATTACAAAAATAGCATTAATGAGAGCAATATTAATAAAAAGTAGATTGGAGGATTGTCTTATGGATAGTTAACTATTCAATTGTTTCCTGCCATCTTGATTTTTATCATGAAATAGTTGAATACAGTTTATCTCAATAGTGACTCAGAGGGAACTCTGCAGCATAGCTCTTTTTAATCAGCTATCATTTTGGGTTGTCTTGAAGATATGTAGAAGGGTGACACAATGATTCAGTAGCAGGATTAGGTTTTAATAAAAAAAAAAAAATACCAAAAGAGTCACATGATTTATGACTCAGATAAAGATGTTGACAACCATTTTGAAGAGGTCAGTAGAACTAATTCAGCATGGCAAATTTACCGATTTACTGCTATCCATTAACATAGTACTATTATTCACCAGTGAGCCTGCCATGCTGAAGAAGTGTTTTAACTGGTCACTTGAAATCATTTGCTGCCATCCTGCATTGCTGAACTTAACACTGCAGCATATATACACACTGTAACTTATGTATCTGTTAATAAATTATAAATTGTGACTTGTATAGCTATTAATAATATCTATGTAGGTGACTGAATATAAACATGACTGCTAACAAGACTGCTCCATTTTCTAGATCCATCACCAACATACTCCAGATGCATGACAATCCTCCTTTAGGAATTCACATAGCTCAGTATATCTTCTTCAACTTGTTACTGGAATATCACCTAAACCCAAGAGGTCTCAGTATCCCTTTAAGTTATATGCCATTTGCTAAGGAAAATAAAACTTTTTCAGCCAATGGCTGATGGTGGCCAGATTCCTATTCAGAATTTCTCGTTTCTCCTGTTACCTCATTGTTGGAGGCATTGTCTAAAGACAGAAATCAAGTGTGATGATCAGAAAATCTACTAAACTGTTAATATATATATATATATATATATATATATATATATATATATATATATATATATGAGACAAAGTGTTTGAGAGACAGCTTGGGAACAGGGCTGTTTAAAACACAATAATAAAATGCACAGAAATACATTACTTATTATATTGAAATCATCGGTGTTATGGTTGACAGACTGATTTCTGTTTAATGTATTAGTTGTAGATAAATATGCCAACCTCCACATCATAAATACCAGTAGCAGTGCATGCAACAGTGAAATATTGCCTACATGTCATAGTCTGAGAAGCAAAAAGTGTCACCTCACATATATTCAGCAATTACTAAGAAACTTTTCTTTTTTATTGGATCATAGGATCATAGGAAGTTACTAGGCTAATGGCCATAGGGCCCTTACAAGCCTAGCAAAGTTCTACCCTTATTTCCATGATCAGCACCTAATGCTGACACAGGTAGAACCCCTTGGGTGAATTTACGGTTACTCATCCCATCGTCCAGATTGTATTTGAAGAGGGCTATTAGGTGCTCTGTTTGACATTAGGTGGGAGTCTGTTCCAAAGGTGTGGTAACCTCTGGGAGACAAATCTGTCCCTCCAGCAGGTTCTATTAATGTCACATACCAGGTTAAGGTCTTTAGAGTGAGTAACCTATGTTGAGTTGTGGATATGCAGCATTTCCATGGTCAGAGATTGCCTTATATGCAAGGCAGAAATCGCCTCTGAGTATTCTGTATGAAACAGAATAAAGTGACAGTGGATTTCAGATGATCCACATAGGACAGATGCTGAAGACCTTGAATTTTCCTTGTGAGGAGCCTTTGTGGTTTCTCCAATTGTTGCAGGTGCTTGGAAAGGTACATACCAAAAGGGGCATTGTACTCAGTTATTGGCCTGATGAGGGAAGAGTATAGGGAGGTTATAACTTCTTTTTTCTGGAGGCAATACCCTTACTTATGAGATGGGCAATATAGAATGGCCTTCTTAAAATGTGGAAACATGGCGATCAAAGGTAAGGTTGCTGTCGACCTGAGTGTCCAGGTCTCTCACCACTGAGTGTATACTTAGGGTGTTGCTATTGATGTGGTATTTAGCAGGAACATCACTCTTACTGAAAGGGATGATAATACATTTTTGTATTGAGTTTAAGGCCATGATTTTGGCACCAATCATTTGTTTGTTTTAGACCCTTTTGTAGGATGTTGACATCATTTGGGGATTCTATGACTGCTCCCAGTTTGCAGCCAGTGGCAGTCTTTATCAGCCACAGATCTTTAGTTTTTGCTTGTACTTCAAAGAAATAGATTTCAAACAGTAGTGGTCCCAGGACTGATCCCTATGGAACACCACTGGTTACAGGTCTGCTGCTGGAGATTGATTCCCCTATTTTGACTATATGTGTTCTATCAGTAAGCCAGTTAGCGACCCATCTAATAATATAAGGGTTGATACCCAGCTGGATGAGTTTGTCAATGATGCCTGAGTGGGGGATAGTGTCAAAAGCCATGGCTAAGATTGGGTAGGCTGTATGCACAGATTTCCCCTCATCCAAGGCCTTGGTGACTGTCTTGAAGAAGTCCACCAGGTTTTAACAGGCATGATCTCCCTTTGACAAATCCAAACTGAGTAGGGTCAAGTGTTTGGAGATTACCTATATCTTTGTTGATAAAGCCTCTCCACTGGGCCTAGGTGAGCCCATTTTCAGTGGAGGCCCGGGGAATGCTTGGGACTATATGAACACAAGGTGCAGTTCTACAGGCATATTTACATTGTGGATTAGGTTACATGAACTAATCATTACGTACGGATTAGGTTACATGAACTAATCATTACGTACATGAAATAATGCACAGTACAAAGTGTATTCAGTCACAATGCTAGGAGTAGTATAAGTACAATGCCCAGATTTTTTTTTTACATACACACTACCTATTTGCATTGGATTATTCCAGTAATACAGTTAATACGATTGCACAATTAGAGTATCAATTGTGTGAATCAATTGTGTGATTATTAAATGATGGGGTATGTAGGCATGAACAGTGAATTTTATGAAAACAGAGAAGTGTATATGAAGTCAGTTATGATAAGTGAGAGATGGAAGAGAGTACAGGTATAAGATGGAATAAGATAGGTTTAATTGTGGAAGGAGTCAGATTTTAGAGAGTACTGTAGTGGTACATGTGCAATGCCAGAGAGAGGAGAGGTGTTGTCTGAGGGAGTTCTTAAAGAGAGCAGGATTGGTGGTGGTTCTGATAGAAAGGGGGAGGGAGTTCCATAGTTATGAGACAGTGAAAGAGTAGAGCATCTGACCAGCTGAGTGATTTGGCTTATCTACTTTCAGCAGCAGTTTGTTTTCTGATCTAAGAGGTCTGTTTGGGTGATGCATGGTCATCAGGGAAGAAAGAGAGTGGCAGGCTGATGGTTTATGCATAAGTTTATTTGTGGTAGTTAGTTATAGATAAGTGAGATAGTGTGGAAGTTCGAGCCTGTTTAATTGACATAGGGATGAGCAATGATGACAAATTTAGCAACCTTGTTGTAGCATGAGTCTAGTTTGTTTTTTAGGGAGGACTGGATGTTGATAAGGATAGGGGCACCATATAAGAGGGAAGGTAGCAGGAAGGATGAGGCTAGGGCCTTTTTGGCAGTGAAATTAAGGAAGGTATTGTGTCTGTAGAGAATACCTAGGCTTTGGTGTGTTTTGTTGATGTTGCTGTGGATATGTAGGTCAAATGTTAGGTTGTCATCTATGATGACAGCTAGCAGTTTGGTACTTTGAACAACTTTAATGATAGTATTGTTTTGGGAATGAAGAGAGAGAGTTCATTGTTTTGGGAATGAACAGAGAGTTCATTTTTATTAATGGGGGTGTTTTTTAGGGGCATGAATATAAGAAGTTTAGTTTTACTGGGGTTTAGAGCAAGGTGGTTATTGGACATTTTGGGTAAGAAGTTTTAGATCAGATGAGGATTTACAGTACAGATGATCATGGAATCATCTGCATATTGGATGACAGTGCCATGAGTAAGGGCAGTGTGGAAGTTGTTAATGAATATGTTAAATAGCAGGGGGCCCAATATTGAAGCAGGAGCAGGAATGTGCCATAACTAAGAAAAACAATCAGTAAAGGCTGTGGGTAAGTGAGAGGATGAGCTAGAGTAATATGTTATGAAGAAAGTCTGGCAACTAGCTTACACAAGAGTGAAAGCAAGAGTTTTATCACAGGATAGAGACAAATTACAAATGGAGGGGAAATAGTTAAAGAGGCTGTTTGCAAGATGTAAAACACAATTGGGCAGACACCTAACAGAGTTAGAGGTGGGAAATAGTGGGGCAACCGCGATACTAGGTTTGGTGATGTGCTTATGACCTTTATGCTAGATGATACTAGTGCAAGCAGATACAAATGTACAGTTAAATACAGGCATTTCTTAGACTGTTGTCTGGGTGGTGGATTCAAACTGGTTGAGCTATTGGTGCAATCAGGGTAGGTTCTGTCAGCTTTGAATATGGAGACCCCTTGCTAAAAGATAAAAGAAGACAGTGGAATTAAGTTATGGGGAATGTGTAGGTTTATGGTTCCTGGGGTCAGTGGAAGCATCACTTTTGTGCAAGGCAATAATGGTGACCATTTTCCATTCAGCTGGGATGAAGCCAGTGCTTAGACTATGACTGAAAAGAGTACCCAATGGTGCTGCAAATTCTTGTTGGAGCCCGTGTAGGATGCAGCCTGGGATGTTATCAGATCCCATAAATGCTGTGGTTTTGATCTTAAAGAAGGTGTCTATGACCTTCTTTTTAGAGATGCAAGGTAGGGACAGATGGTAAGGATGTCATGGGGTACTTGTGGTGGGGACAGGGGAGTGACGTTTTCACAGAACCTGTCAGCCAACAGGTTAGCTAAGTTCACAGGCTCAGTATATGTGGCATCATTAACTACCAGTTTGGCATAAATCTAGGCTTTTCCTTTTAGGTTACAGATGTAACTAAAGAACGCCTTATGGTTGTCCTTAGTTGAGGAAGCTAATTTAGATTTGTAGTTTGCTTTGGGGGACTTCAAAAGAGACTTCAAAAAAGTCTTATTTGCTTGTTTAGGCTGAGGAGGGAGTGTTTCCAGTTTAGGGCTCACTCCCTCTTACTCTTAGATAACAATTTCTTCCTCTTATTGTAAAGCCTATTAATGGCAGTTGTCCACCATTATACATTTTATTTCATTTTTGCATATAAAATATAAAACATGGAGAAAGCATGGCATGATATAAGATCAAATAGGTAACACCAATGCAGTGCAGCATAAGGGGGGGGGGGTACTGCACTCCTGAGTGTGTCATCTTTCAGATGAGATGTTAAACCAGCCCCATATGCTTGAGTTGGTGGTAGCTCAGGTGGATGTAAAAGATCCCACAGTACCTACTGAAAAGAGTAGGAGTCCTTTATACAAAGAAGACATTATTTAAAAAAATGTTTACATATTTATAAAATATTTACATAGTCAGAAAATTACAATTCTCCATTCCCACTTTTGTACTTATTATACATTTAGATTTTATGTCTAGTTTTCTACCCTTATTGGACCCCCACTCCTTTTTCTATGACCACCATCGGCTTTTACTCAATATAACTGCCAAAGTCCATTTTCCATTGAACATAATTTTATTTATCCTTTCATGCCATATAATCCACATAACATAAAACAATTTTCTATCTATTCTTTTGATATATTATTTACTTCTATTTTTACAATATCAATATTTAATCATGTCCATATTTATCATTTATCTTATCTACTTTCTTATATCTTCAAAGAAATTTTCCTTATGTAACTTTCCCATAATTTTACTACTCTTCTACATTCCAAAAATACATGTTAAATAGTTTCCTCTTCTCCACAATATAGACATATTCTTTCACTTCTTTTTTATATGTCATGCTACCTTTCTCTGGCAATTTATATATTACTAGTCTCTACAAAAAACATCTTGGGACTCTAATTTTTATTGCAGCATTTGTTTTTTTTTTATTTTTATACCTTTAATTTCACTTTTTACTAGCTTTCCCATGGTTTGACAAAAAATATGTAGCATTGTATTCTTATACCATATTTTTCTCAGTTTTTTTCTAATTCATCATTTTTTTTATTTTACACATGAATGTTTTTTTCCTGATAACATTTCAGTTTTTTCATGTATGCCTTCTTTTTCTCTTTACTCCTTTTTGCAATATCTCAAAATTTGTCATAGTTACATTTAAATATTATTACAACTAATCTTTCATATTTTTCATTTATCCACTTTAACACTTTTTATAAATTTTATGAAGCAACATATACCACTGGGTTAAATAACCCTAAACCTCATTCTTCATTATTTGCATACAAAATTCCTCTTTTTTTACTGGATTCAGCCTAGAACACCATATAAATGAAAACAATTGCAATAATTATTTTTCAAATACCATTGGCAGTATAAATACACCTGATAAATATGCTATTTTCCCATTAAAACTGAATGCATTAAATTAATGATTTTCCTAAATGATAATGTGTATGTTTTCCAGAAAAATATTTTAACTCTTCTATAATTTTCCCGTTGAATCCTACTTATATTCTTGTTACCAAATTTTATACCTAAGACAGAGATTTCATTCATTGTAAAATATATTTCCCCTACCATAACCACATCTCCCAGTCCTTTACTTTTCTCTTTGTTTAAAGTCATCCCTATTGCTTCTAAACATTTATTTAAATAAAATATTACTTATTTTACCCACATCTTGTTTTTTGCAATTACATACAAAACTGGCATTCTTAACCCCTCAGACATTATGTACCCTTCTTCTTGCATTTTATAATTTACTTTACATATAATCACATTCTTAATTAAAGCAATGAATATGCAACTCATTGGAATCCCTGTCTTACACCTCCCCTCATATGTACCTCTAAGCCAAACATTTACTAAAATATTTACTTTATTATTTCTCTAAACAGACATACATAATTTCCTGATTTTCTCACTTGTATTCTTTCATTATTTCCCCTAAAATGTCTCCTCCTATTATATCAAATGCCTTATTAATATCTCCGTCATAAGTTTAGTTTCTTCTCTTCTGCTTATATCATCCACAATCTCTCTTACTGTCATTAATAATTATTAACATCCCTTCCCATTTATTCTGTATATACTGTCCTCCATAACACTTTTCATCTTCATTTCAAATCTCTTTTGTATTATTTTCATAAAAATCTTATAATCATTATTGTTCAATACTATCAGTCTGCAGTTTTTCATTATATTTTTTCCTCTTTTTTCAAATAATTTTAAGTATCCCACTACATAATTCTTTTAAATGAAACCTTCATTTAGCCATTCATTCAAAATCTTTAAGAAATATTCTTTTTGGCATTCCATTAAATTTTTATACATTTCATATCCTATTCCATCTGGTCCAGCAACTGATTCTAAATTCACTCACCTTAATACTTTATATAGCTCATGTAGAGAAATTTCTTTTTCAAATTCTTTATTCTCTTGTTCTGAAAACTTTTATCTTTCCCATATTGTCTTTTGTTTATTTTGTAAATGTATTGTACATATTCTACTACTATATTCATAATTTGCTTGGGTTATTTCTATTTTTCCTTTTGGATTTTTCATTTCTCTTATTACACTACTATCTTCTTTTACTTTTCTAACATGCCAATACTTTTTTCTTTTCCCTTGTAAAAATATATTTGCTTAAATAATAACTCTTTAATTTTCTCTTGATATATAATTCTGTTTCTTTATCAATATATTCTCCATCATTATTTTTAAGTATTCCAATGTATCTTTATGTGCTCTCTTATACTTTTCTCTATCCACTTTTCTTACATCATACTGCCATTGTGAATTACATTTTCATATTTAATCTTAAAAAACATCCACTATTTAGACCAGTTTTAGACCAGTGACTTCCTTCTAGTAAGCCTAAATATTAGAAGTATATCCAACAAAGTCCATGAACTCCATGCCACCACTCCCCAGATATAGTCATCCTGACAGAAATCTGGCTAAAACATCACATTACCAGTGAGCAAATACTCCCTACAGGTTATGGCATACTAAGAGTAGACCGGCTAAACAAAAAAGGAGGTTGTGTAGCTATAATATTTAAACAGCATCTAAACATCCAGATCTTAAAATCATCAGCTCCACAAATAGGCAATGAAGAAATAATATATACTAACCTCAAAATTAACCAAAACAAAACCATCAACATAATTGGATGGTACTTCCCACCTGGCCAAAACTTCCCTCCACTAGAAAACCTCCTCAGTTGGTCTACCCACCATCTCCCCCAAGAAACTATAATCTTAGGTGACTTCAATATTGACTGGCAATCCTGTTCTGGCAATAATCCAACCCATCATGTACACCTTCATGGCTTCACCCAACTAGTCCAGTCACCAACAAGGATAAATAAAAACTCCAGCAAGCACACTACCCTGGATTGGATAGTAGTCAGTAAGAACCCCCAGTCATATATAACAGGCTGCTTATCAGATAGCCTCAGTGATCACTCCCCAACATTCCTACTCAAAAAATACCTGTACCAAGCTAAACCTGTCATCTATCATCAAATACGTAAAAAAATAAACTTTAACCCACTCACATTCATCTCATCCCTCAAAGAATGTAACTGGCATGCTCTAAAGTACCTCAGTCTAGATGACGCAGTTGCATTTTTTAATACTACCTTCCTGAACATCCTTAATTACCATGCCCCCATAAGATTTTCCAGAACCAAAGCACAACCCTCCCCATGGCTACAGAAATCCACTAAGTCAGAAATGAAAAACAGGGATAAAGCCTGGGAGCACTGGCGCAAAACCAAAACCCCCTCAGCTAGACAGAAATTCCTAGAACTACGCAATAGAGCTAATAAAACAGGACAAATTCCAATACTACCAGTCTGCCCTAGACTCCTCACAACACAGCCCCAAACAATTCTGGTCCTCCATAAACTCCATCCCCCACCCAGGTAAAGTCAGTACCCCTCCTCCTAACATCCCTCACTCCTCAGAAAATATTGCTACCTCATTCAACACACACTTCACCCAAACCATACTATCACTAGCTAAACAACACAACCCCCCTCCCCTCCAACCCACACCTTCAACTAGTAATCTCCCCACTGCCTTCTCTTTTTCTCCTGTACCTACCTCCAACATAAAAAAAACTCTTAACTAAATTTAAACCCACCAAATTAGCAGCAGACAACCTCCCAAGTGAATACCTACAAATGCAGCTGATGCTCTGGCCTACCCAGTATCCATCTTGATTAACCGATCTCTGTCAGAAAGTTATGTTCCCACATTGTGGAAAGTCTCACATATGATTCCCCTCCACAAAGCGGACCCTCTGCAGAACTAACCAATTACCGACCCATAGCTATTCTCTCTCCACTCTCCAAAATACTAGAGAGATGCATACACTCTCAGGTCTCAGACTACCTCCTTACTAACAACCTCCTTTCCAGTACTCAGCATGGTTTCCGACCAAACCATAGCACCACCACTGCCTTACTCTCCTTTACTAACACTATCCTTCAGCATAAAAACAACGGCTATCTCTCCTCTGCTACTTTCCTAGACCTATCTAAAGCATTTGACATGGTCCCACACAAACAACTTATCTCTGTCCTCAATAACCTATCCTTCTCACAAGCAGTCACCAACTGGTTTCAGAGTTACCTGTCTGACCGCCAACAATCCATTGTATGGCAGAATGACATATCTCCCCAACTACCTGTCTCCATAGGGGGTCCCCAAGGATCCATCCTTGGACCCCTACTCTTCTCTGTTTACACCAATAATCTAGCCTCTGCCACCAAACATGGCACACTCATCCAATACACAGATGACTCGACCATCATCTGCTCAGCCCAGTCCTTACCCAAACTGCAAAAAGTCACACAGGAAGCCTTTTCCTCTGTTGAAACATGGTTATTCGATGCCCAATTAATACTCAACCCAAACAAAACTAAACTACTCATCTTCCAACCCACCAAACGTACTCAAACCAATTCTCACTTTAACATCACAGCAAAAGACAACACCACTATATACCCAACTGAACACACCAAATTGCTAGGAGTGGAAATAGACAATAAACTAAAATTTGACATTCACATATCCATGACCATAAAAAAAGCCCACAAAAAACTAGGAGCATTATACAGAAATAAACAATTTCTCACCAAAGCAGCAAAGATTTCAATAGCAGATTCCCACCTTATCTCCACCCTACTTTATGCTTCTCCAGTATATACCAACCTAAGGCAATGTGATCTAAACAAGCTAGAGACCTGCTACAACAAAATTGCCAAATTCACCACAGGGGCATCCTACCGTAGTCACCACTGTCTCTCACTTGCTGAACTGGGCTGGCTTGAACTCCCTCACCTCCTTCAGTGGTATCAACTCTCACTCACCCACAAACTAGTAAACCATCCACTAAATGTCCCATCCCTCCAGAATCTACTTCAACCCTATCGCACCACCAGACCACTAAGATCCAGCAACAAAAATCACTTGCAGATCACTAAAGCCAATAACTCTGCTGGTGAAGCACTATTCTCTTGCGTCATAGCCAAATTATGGAACTCACTCCCACCCACAATTACCTCCGTACCATCATGCACCAACTTCAAAACTTTATTAAAAGCACACCTAAAAACATGCTGACTATGCCCTTGCAACTCCCACTCTAATATCATCCACCCCATCCAACTACTACCTTTCTTTCCACTCCACTAACTACCTTGATTATAGCAAGCTCAGATGCTCATAAGCCTAGTACTTATTATATAGCAGGAACTTCTCATTGTTACATTTGTTAATGCCTGTTATGTATTTCACAGATAAAGATTCTAGTTGTCTACTGATGTACTTGTCTACTGATGTACTATGTTCTTCATCTGTAAATATGTTGTAAGTAATTTCTATGTTAAATTGTTAATCGCTATGTAATCCAATGTAACTACTGTCTGTTTATTTTATTGTGGAGCTTTTCTCCCTGGGCCTCCTCTGAAAATGGACCCACGTCCAGTCGGACACTCCCAGTCAACAAATTTAAATAAATAAAATAATAAAATACAGAATGTTTTCATCAGAATATGATCCCTCCATAGCTGCATTCTTAATCTATTTCCTTCTTCATCCCATGTTTTCTAATTTATCCTTTTTATTCCTTTGCCTATTCTTATATAATTTTTATTCTCCTTTATCTCTATCCATATTGCTACATGATCTGAAAAAAAAAAACATTTTAATTGTTTCTCCTTCCCCTATATTTAATCCTTCTGATATTATGAAATAATCCATTTCAGTTCTATAAATACCCCTTCTGTAAGTCCATGAATTGTTTTCCCAGAGTATTAATTTACCACATCTCATAACTTTTAACATTTTTCCTACATTGTTTCCTTTCATTTTATGATTTACTCTTAAATCACAATTAAAATCTCATATCACTATAATATTCATATTTATTGCTACATAATCTAAAATCTGGTGAAATAAACACCCTCCTTCTTTACAAGTAACACAGGCATATAATGATATAATTCTGTAATCCGTTATTTCCATTTTAAGCCCACAACAGTTAATCTTCACATCCTTGCTGAAATTATATATAACATTTTTGCTGTATTTTTACAAAAAAATTCCTATTCCAGAACATTGGTTATTTCCAAAATTCATTTTTTTATACTTATCCATTGAAATTGTATTTTCCTATCTGTGCAATCTTACTGGTAATCTCCAAAGTGCTGTCATTCAGCCATCTTCTTCATGTCATGGACCATCCTCCCAGTCACCACAGTGCTAAGAATGGGATGTGTGTACTCACTTACTGACTGCAGAGCTATGAGTAGGGGAAGTTCCCTGATGCCCTGGCCAAATTTCCCCAAGTAGTATAAATACAACCTCAGGTCTCCCCTAAAAATAGGCTACTAGCCTAGTGGGATTAACCTGGTCAACAAAAGATAAATAAATAAATAAATAAAATAAAAATAAGTGTTTATTATTTGAACATATAAAAATGACAAATCATCCCACAGAAACTGTGCTATTAAATATAAGTAGTGAAACAATGTAAATAACACTACAACTATACAATTTAAGTATCATTATAAAATTTTGTCTATACTTAATAACAATAATTCCTACTTTCTGTATAGAGAAAGTATATAAAAGAGTAAAAGCACCAATATATATATATATATATATATATATATATATATATATATATATATATATATATATATTTATATAAAATATTCACAGTAAATAAAATTGAAAACTGAACATGTATTTAATATTTATTAATTTATTCATTTATTATTTAACATTTGTTAACCGGGAAAGTCTGACATGGAACTTATTATATAATAATATAGTCCAGAGTGCATTAAATGTATAAGGAGATGGAAAAAAAATTTAAATGTAATAAAATCTTAAAGGGGTTGAAATATCAAATAATTATATTAAAACTAAATCCCATGATTTAATCAATCTAGATTTTATGTCATTTTTATAAATAACTTTATAGCTTTTTAGGCAACTCATTGCAGTTGTCTGAAACTGGTCCCAGGAAATGATCATCTAACTAACCAGTTGGAAGCAATCTAACATGTTATCAAGACAAATATAGCAATTTATATTCTTAGATCAAAAGTTGTAAGATCATCTTGGAGATATGAAAGCTATCTTGCATTCCTAAATATTTAAGTGAAGAAGTAATTTTAATTTCTTTTAATGTAGAAATATGTATGTGATTGGCTTTGTCTGATAAAGGAAATAGTGGTTTTCTTTAAACTGAGTTTACAGATAGACACTGTGAAGAAAGCATCTATGACATTTAGAATTTTTGGCAGAGCACTACTGGATGAGATTAAGTAAATATTCATATCATTTGTATAAGCAGTAACAGAGACCTTGATATTTGTAATTAAAAGGAATCTAATAAATGATTTTTGCATTAAGTAGATAGAGGTTCAAGGTAAATATTAAATAATAGTGTGGATAAAATGCATTCTTGTCGGACTCCTTGGGCTATTTCTATGGGTTTAGATAGGGATTTAGTAATAAAGAGTTGATAAGTTTTGATATAGTTTAAATGGTATTGATAAAGGGTTAGAAAATCAAATTTGATTAATACTTGTCTTAGAAAATCCAGACTGATACATTCAAAGGTTTTAGGAGCATCCATATAGATTTAGTAATCAAAGTGTTTCTAACATGGAAACTTAATTTATCTACTTTTTAATAAAACCCACCTTCAAAGGATAAACAATAAAGTGGATTATTTTCTTTAATCTATTTGTAAATATAGTAGCTAAGATTTTTAAACTGTAATTAATTAATGATATGACTCTATACTTACACATGTCTGAGGTGCCTGTGTTGGGTTTGAGAAATAATATGGTTTTGGACCTATTTAGATATAAGTTAGAAAAGCCATTTTGTACAATATCTTGAAATATTAAGTTTAATGTTTTGGCTGAAATATTGGAGAATTTTTTAAATGTTCTACCAAAATCCAATCTGGGCAAGGTGATTTACCTATCTTCATAGTATTTATTTATTTATTATTATTTATTTATTTGCAGTTGGTTAACCAGGATAGTCCATTGGGCCAAAAGAACCCTTTTTCAATGGAGTCCTGGGAAGAAAACCTCCAGCACAGATTACACAAAGATTATAGAGATTTACATTTCAAACAATTTCTGATTACAAGACATAACAAAATACTGAGGTTACAATCAAAAATACTAAAAACAAAATTATTTTTTTTTTTTTTTTTTTTTTTGTGGAGAGCATTGTTCAAGTAAGATTAGGAAGTGAGTAGATAGATGCAGAAGGCTTTCAGATTGGTAGGTATAATTAAGAAATTGATTACTAGCTTCAATAAAGAATGTATGAGATGGAAGACTGTAGATACTGTAGTATCAATAGTTTGTAATGGATCTACTTTCATTCACTGAAAACACATTTCACTGAATTTCAATTTACCCACACTAAATCGCTGAAAGCTCAAATCACTGAAAACTCATTCCACCAAATCACATTTCACTGAATGCAGAGTACTGTAAGGCAAGTAAAACATATATGCCCTTTTCTCCACTTTAGTATGATCCTGGAGTTAGTATATATAGTTGGGGGGTGTGGGGGACATAGCCCCCCCCACCTAGTTTGCTTTTATATTTATGAATCTCATTTCACTGAAAGTTAACAATAAACTAGGTGAGAGAGTTTGCCCCACACACACCCAATGTGGGGGCTGTGCCCCCACATCCCCCAACTATATATACTAACTCCAGGATTGCAGGAGTGCCCACCTGCACCTCCCACACCCCCTGCTAATTATATATACCAACTTCAAGATCACACTACAGTAGAAAAAAGTTAATTTCCTAACCCCACTGTAACATGATCACCATATAGAATGTAAACATATGAATGTGTTGCTTTCATGGAAGTTAAATTAGTGTTCTGAGACGTGTTGGGAGAAGTGAGTAGGGGAAAAAGTATTTATTTTGCCAATCTGTATGTGTTTTTAGGCCATAGAAGTAAGTAGTTTAGACATTATGTTTACATTATGTATGGTGATTGCAATACAGTGAGGTTAGGAAATTTACTTTTTTCCACTGTAATGCAATCTTGGAGTTGGTATATTTAATTTACGGTGGGTGTACAGGGGGCTTGCCTCCCTGCAGAAACGTAGTAAAAAGTGTGTTGGTTAGTTTGGTGTTGTTATAGGTGGAGGGGATGTTATTTACATGTGCGTTGTAGTTTTCAAAGTTGTGATGCACACTTTCAGTGTTCTGAGTTTTCATTGTTTTGGGTTTTCAGTGTTTAGGGATTTCGATATTATGGTCTCAGTGTTTTGAATTTCAATGTTATAAAATTTCAATGTTTTAAAGTAGACCCT